>NW_017804298.1:265558-287872 GCF_001625305.1 Branchiostoma belcheri | reverse complement strand
GGGGGGCCCGGGCGGGCCTGGAGGGCCAGCGGGTCTTGCGACTCCTGTGGTCACATTTCCAGATGACCCAGGTGGAGTCGGTGACTTCAAAAGGCCATTTTCTGCCAAGGAGTGGTTTGGCCCAGGGAGCACACACATTTCTACAAGACAGATATGATGCTTTCATTAGTTAAACAGGGGATAACTTCCTAGCTAAAGAGTTACTGAATAACGGTGGTCAACGTTAGTCAATAGTTACTGTAAACGGTATGTGTATCGGCTGTTGTTTGGTCAACAAACTTACGTTTCAGCTCGGTTATTTGCAGCTCAGTCATCCTGTTCCGTGCAGAAAGCTTGCTCACGTCATCAGAAAGAGTGCTCACTTTAACTGCATCAAGAGATAAAAAGAAAAACGATTGATGACATCATATGTAGATCACGTGCCCTACCAGACTGGTCAGTACACCCGGATGATGGCTGAAGCATTGACTTCTGGGAAGATTTTTCAACTTATATATTTTTAACAATTTATATCCAAATTTGAATACATGTAGTACTATCAAAAGTAATTGCATGAATGGAAGATTCAATGAAAGAATAATCAGATAAGATATAGTCTACTTTCTATTGTTATATGTCCTTTCTAGTACATTGTATTTCCATTTTCCATTGTTATTCCTTTGACCTTTCTAGTACATTGATAACTGCATTTATTCCCTCGGAGAATGATCATGTAATAAAGATTCTTCGTCAATAGAATCCTTGTGGAAAAAAAATTTCAACCTTGTTTAAGAATATTTGAATAGAACTGTCCAAAACTGGAAATGTAATGAATGAATGAATGAAATGAATGAATGAATTATAATCAAATGACGCAAGCATTACTGTCGTACGATTGTAATCCTAAACAAGTCTTTTTCCAGACAAACATCACATCTTTTGTAACTCCAGGCTGTCAAATGAATATGTAATAACTTTATTCATAGCAAATATTGAAAAGATCAAAACAGGCACGATGAAAGCAAACCTTTTACCTTTTGTGACGTGTTTGTTGTTTCAATATTAGCATAAATTAGCATATGATAGCATAGCAATAAACAAATTCTAATGATTAGGCGGCGGCACTTCTTTGTCGTGTTGAAACGTGACGCGCTTTGCAATAACACTGCTTCTCTCCAAGCAGAGGTTGTGGGGGAATGATCGTTAGCTTTTTATATATGGCCGTTTTTTTTTTTCCTGACCCCCACCCCGTCGGTGGCCTGCGACCTTCTTTGGCTAATGGATACTGCCTGGCCAATTTGATACTGTCTTTTTGCCACCGAAAGGGATCTGCTTGGAGATTATAACACTGCGACATCGGCACAGTGTAAGCATTCTACACAGTACAGAACAGACCAACCTGCAAATATTGGAAACAGCAGAGCCATGGCCACAGAGATGAAGAGACCTGTGCCTTTCAGGACCTTCTTGCCCCTGTCGAGCCATTTCGTCTTGTTGTTGGCGTCTGCTCCATAGTCTAGTAGTAGAAAAGAAAATTATCTACTGTGTTATCCTACTTATTACATTGAGTGGTATAAACATCATGGCGTTTTTTTTACTGATAGTTGGTTTCTTTTACTCTTAAGGAGATCTGCTCTTAGAACTGCTCTTAAGGCGGCTACAAAAAATCCAGTAGTGTTTTTTTTTTTAGTTTGATATCTGCTATTAATTTCTTTAATTATGGAAGCTCTTAAATCATTCCTTACAATATGAACAACCTGTCAGGAGTCATAGTAAATCCTTTAAAATGTTGTGTGTCATGTGTCCCTAAGCAGATCTGCTCTTAATAACTGTTCTTAGACTACAGTAGACTAGCCCAAAATTCTATTAGTGTTTTTTATTAGTTTATCAATATCTGCTAAGAATCAATTTCTTTAATTATGGAAGCTCTTAAATCATTCCTTGCAATATAAAGAACCTGCCAGGAATCATAGTAATCCATCCTTAAAAATTTTACAAAATCTTGTTACCTGCTCTGGAGACGTACATCGTGTTTGGTATGTTCGCGGCGGCGTCCGCAAGAGACCTCCAATTAGTCTGGCCTTGCTGCTGGGGTGTGGCGCCTGGGTGGAAGAAAATTGCAACATAAGCAATACTATTCGGTGTATTCCACACAAATACAACATTGTTTAGTGTGTATTTATTACCAAATCCACCAGCCATTTTTTTTCATTTTGCCACACGAGCACACCGTGAAGTACCAAATTTAGACATTGACGAAGTCGATTCAAAACTGACTTCTGTGATCCGCTTTACTGCACCTTTTGTTCTGATAAAATAAAGACTTACAAAAGAAACAAATTGGGCGGCCTGTGGTGAAATCATTTCTATTTGCAGAAATTACACGCTTTGAAAGCAAGCGAACTGACCATGGTATAGCCGGAATGCCCCCTCCCTAGCAAAATGCCATACAAGTAGTTAAGGCTGGCGACGACTACATAAATAACTGCTCACCAGAAAAGGATAGAAAATGAATTAACATATTAACAGAAAATCTGTTACCTCCGGTGTCACCAGTCTGGGACTGCTGCTGCCCTCCCGACATGATGCCAGTTGTCAGGTTTCTGTACAGCAAAAACACGTCCTGCACCAGGCACGGCGTTTGTCGACTGACTAGTGAAGCCTGACTTACACCCACGCAGTAATTACAACAGCTTTACATAACGATACGCAATGAAAAGAAAAGGATGAAAGCGCGACATATTGAAGTTATCGAAAGCAGTCTACGAATGCAATCATTTTGCTTCTTTAAAGTAGAAAGATATGCACACCACCTACGCATTAACGAATTTGAAAGAAACGATGAAAGAAACCTATACATAATAAATAACAAAGTTTCCCTTTGATAAGATAAGAAAATTTTCGTTAAAACGCCTAATCGTCTTAAAAGCTTAATGTTCAAAGCATCCTAGCGAAAACGGTATACGAATGCAATCATGGCCTTTTAGAAGTAAAATTACAAACTTATTGCATGCTGATATCTACAGCTGTATTGAGAAAAAAATTTAACATAAAAACTACAATTTGGTTGGAGGGGAGTTAAAACTTTAATTAGTCCCTTTTCAACAACAAAATCTCGACTATTTTTCAGGTCACATGTGAGCATTGGAACCCAGCACTCAACCAGTTGCATCATTTTTGGTCTTCATTACCTTATGCATCTTTTCCTGCAACTTTATATTGCCTCTATAGCTGGGATTACGTAGATGCTTCTTAACGTTTTCCCAAGAAGTGAAGTTAGACATCAAATACAACTGTTAAATGGGTCGGAACATTAGATCATAAAGTTTAGCTCTTTGTCACAAATGTAATCTTTTATTGTTGTAATTCTGATCTTAAAATATTAAATGTAGTATTTGTCTCAGACTGTAGCAATCCTAGCATACATTGCTTTCAACAAAAACACAAAGTAAAACATACGCTTAATAGTACAAAGCTGTATATGTCGCTTCTCTACATCTTCCACGACTGTATCATTATATCACTGAAATGATACATGATTATTTTCCTTGACTGATACGTTATGCTCGGTTAGTATTCATCAATCCTTTTCTACACTCTCACTGAATTCAAGTTGTAAAGTACATACTGAAATGGGACGAAATCTACACCATACACTCGACAATACTTCTAGAAATGCCCAAATGCCAGGAATTCCAACAATTATTGGATAAGCACATTCTCGTCACATACTACGTAGTCTTTTGTAAGGTAGATTAGTCTCAAAGTATAGTTGTTGTTATATAGCACTAGATTCCATATGTTGTACCTTGTACAGTGTTCGTGCAATACAGTTACATTTGCAATAATAATTCTAGCTCCCACCTGCCCATTTTCGCATCTTACTGGAGCCGTTCTTTAGTTGTGATCAGAGTTCGACTGGTCGCCTAGGTTCAGTTCATTCTGAATTTCTAAAACTAACAGATGGATACTACAAGTTGATTAACATTATAAACATGTTAAAGTACCTCTACCGTTGCCAATTACTTGATTATATAGACAAAGATATAGCTCTAGACAACTACCTTTTATCGTGTAGATTTTAGTTATTTTTTACTACGTTTCATTGTTCTTTTATGTTTTTAATTTGCAATTAGCCCTCCGGGCACGAATTTGCAATAAACTATCCATGGATGACTCATTTTCAGTATAAGAGTCCAACAGAACAAACTTTTCATAACATGAAGTAACCAGTTTGCTTACTGAGTCCCTTCATTGACCCCATCTGCCTGTTGACGTGTTTTAAAGAGGCTAGGACCGTCCGGGAGCCGTTCAGCAGTGGCGGTCAGAGGTCAGCCTGACGCCTAGGTCTGTCCTGTGGGAGAATGAACGGGATTGCCATCAACATCGTGTCCAATTGTCTAATGGGAAATGAATTACTGGTCTAATGCCCCTGGCTATATATTTACATAAAGCCCTACGATGCATATTATCAATTTATTGTTGTTAGCACGAAAACACAATATACAAAAAACACTGTGCAGGAGAAGAGAGGAAGCCTATTAGGCTTATACAAGCCCTCCTCCTTTAAGCATAACAAATGATAATCACATATTAACTGAAATACTTGAAATGACAAACAAGGCAAATGACAAAAATATTAACAAAGCATAAATAAGTTAGCAATTAAATAATTAAAAACAGAACTAGAGTTCCACGATCTCATACCTTCGCCAAATGATGTTAGCCTTTATGAATAAGAAATATACTAATCACCCTGATTATGCAAGTAGGATCCTCAATTGCATGAATTATATCAGTCTGTTGATCATATTCTCCACCAAAAGACAGTCTTATCTTAACAAAGAATGCCATTTTCTCATAAATTATGCAAATATGGTCCTTATTTGAATAAGTTATGTTTAATTATGTTCACCTTCACTTAACTTTCAAACACCCCAAGTATGAAATTCCAGGCAGTTACCACTACGCAATTATAACATTTTCTCATTAATTATGCAAATTAAGTCTTCATTTGCATAATCAATATTTGCCTGTGTTTCTCTCGTTCTTAATAACATATGTTACAAGCTTGAACTTCCTATCATGGAATGCAGCTGATTTATAGAATTTCCTCATTAATTATGCAAATTACATCAATATTCGCATAATTGTAATATCATTATGTCAAGCATCACTTAAGCTACCTACATACCAAAAATCACGATGATCCATCAATCGGTTCTTGAGTTATCCTCTTTTAAACATTTGTCCTTTAAACCCCCCTGCAGTTCTAGAGCAAGCCGCTAGGGGGCCTAAACTCACGTCACTTCTTCCCCAGCACAAGAGCTACCTACCATCCAAATTTCATCACCATAGCATGTCTGGATCTTGAGATATCAAAACCGGAAGTTCTGCTGCAGTACCATAACAAGCCGCTAGGGGGTCCAAAATCTAATCATTTTGAGGTCTCATCAAGACCTACCCATCTACCAAGTATCAAGACAATCCATCAAGGCCTTCTCAAGTTATCGTGTTGACAGACAGACAGACAGACAGACACACACACACACACACACACACATACACGAACGCCCCTGAAAACATAACCTTCTTGGCGAAGGTAATTATAGCAAAGTAAACTATCTAATGGAGAAGCTAAGTAACACTGATTCAAAACAAGAGGTATGGAGACTACAATAACATAAAGAAGTCTATCTAATGGGGAATTAAGCTAGTTGAATGTTGAGTTATGAAATTTTGTTTTAAAGTGCTCTTAAAGTTCAAGAAAGACGAATTAATTTGTAAACTCCTGTCCAAAGTGTTCCAGATATTGGGGAACCTGGACATCACGGTGAACATTCTTTGTTGGTTTTTGGTGTGCATTACTGCCAAATCGTTACAATGTCTGGTATTAAAGCGTGAAAGTTAACGTACGTGGGATGACTTGGCATATGAAGGGTAGGCGTGTACTGCATGGGTTATCGTTCCAATATCCATCGTGGATGTGGACACAATCCTCCATCCCTTTGTTGTTATCCGGCTGATTGGGCTTCCACATGCGGTAGCCGCCCGCGAGAGGGGTGCCGTCCATCCACTGGAAGCGCCCCTCCCAGTACCGATCGTGCAGCCCAATCCAGTGGTTGGTTCCCAGGCGAAAGCTGAGGACAACATTAGCCACGGCGTCGCGGGGCATGGCGAGGGTGCCGCCGTGTCGACGACACTTCGCAGCCGCGGCGCTGAAGTCCAACTTGGTGTCGAACATCTTGTAGCAGATTCCGTTCCCGTTCCAGAAGTCTCTGGGACAAGATACTGGGAAAGGGCGTACATAAAATGCATTCATTACCTGCACTAGAAGATTATGTTTTTGGTAGCGTTTGGGGCGGTGGCGTTATTTTTTCGGGAAGCGACACGAGTTATGCGGAGGTAGATTTGACAGGAAGAGGGTCGTTTGCTGCCCAACAGCACAATATAGGTCTAGAACACAGGCCTAACGGTAAAAGAATATAGGCCTAACCTTTATTGGGCTTGCATGGTACGGCAGCACCAGGCAGCCCAACGGGACCAGGACGCCCAATGCGTCCTGGGGGCCCAGGAGGCCCTACAGACACAGGCCCAGGCAGCCCAACGGGTCCTGGGGGCCCAGGAGGCCCGACAGACACTAGGCCAGGTGGCCCAATGGGCCCTTTTTCTCCTGGTGGCCCAGGAGGCCTGGTAGGCACAGGGCCAGCTGGTCCCAAGAACCCTTTTTCTCCCAGGGGTCCAGGTAGAGGAAGAGTAGCTGGCCCGATGGGCCCCTTGTCATCGGTTCCTGAAATGATGATAATAAAACATTAGCTTGTTTGTTTGTTTTTTTGTTGATCAAAATGTTCCACATGTCAAGTGGAGGGGGAGTGAGACCATACGTACAGGTGAAGACACCTCTCCCACGTCCCATCCACTTCAATAAAAGACCATGTCATCAGGCATGGTGAGATAGTAAATTAAACCTATTAATATCACACAACTTTCCCGTCATCGAGGCCTTAAATTAAAGCTAAACATGTATGTCATATGCAAGCTGAAGTCCATGTGAATTGGATGTCTGTTGCAAAATAGCTCTTACCTAACGACTGAATGAGACGCTGTTTGGACAACAAAATGTTGGTAAAAGTTTTACTTTAGACCTTCTAAATAAAGATATATACTCTCTTCAGCCAGGCTTACCAGCCTTTCCCTCAGGACCAGCCGGCCCCATGGGTCCCTTCTCTCCTGGGGGCCCGGGCGGGCCTGGAGGGCCAGCGGCTCCGGCGACTCCTGTGGTCACATTTCCAGATGACCCAGGTGGAGTCAGGGACTTGAAAAGGCCATTTTCTGCCAAGGAGTGGTTTGGCCCAGGGAGCACACACATTTCTACATAGAAGATATGATGATTTCTTTAGTTAAACAGCCTACATGCAAAACTGAAAAAAATGATGCTGGAAAAATAATGGCATACATTAATTATTACCAGATACAGAAAAAGACATACCGTGACCTTGTGATGGACAACAAAGTCTTCTAGCGTATTTTAATATTCTAACACTACTACTACGGTGACTACCGTTATTTTGTAACTACTATGCTAGTAGGTTATCTCCACCTCCCAGGACGTCGACCGTTAAGAATTTTAACGGTGGGGCAATACTGTCTTCGTTAGATTTTTTAGTTAGGAAGTAAGTTACTGATAACGGTAGACCTCCTAGGAGATGGAGATAACCACCCAGCTTAGTAGTTACTAAATGACGTTGGACATCGTTAGTCAATAGTTACTGTATATGTGCATCGGCTGTTCTAAGGTACTATCATGTCAACAAACTTACGTTCCAGCTCGGTTATTCGCAGCTCACTCATCCTGTTCCGTGCTGTTAGCTTGGCCACGTCATCAAACACTTTAACTGCAACAAGATAGAAAACAAACGATTAATGACGTTACATGTAGGTCACGTGACTGGTCATTTAACCTGATGATGCATTGACTTCCGTGGTTTTAGTCCGGATGAAAAATTTGAATAACATTCTTCAAATTTGAATAGAAGCAGCAATGAATGAATAAAAGAAAATGGAGAGAGAGAGAGAGAGAGAGGAAGAGAGAGAATGAAATCAAGAAAGAATAATTAGTAATATAGACGTTAATGTCATTCGAATCCTCATGGAAAAATTGATAAAGACTTTAAGTAGCATTGTCCAAATCAGGCCGCACCAATTTAATTTATTGGCTAACGGATTCGCCCGCTTTATTTTTTCTGATTTGCAAACAAAATGTAGAATCAACTGCAAAATGCTCATATTTAGCCCTGAACAGTTGAAAACAGCCCTTTTCTTCCTACTTGTTACAGTTATTCCATCTTTCAATGCAGTGGTATCATTAAAAGTTCAGGATTCATTGTTTAAATTTTGAACCAACCCGGTGTGTTGACTTCATGGCTCCTATCGTACCATTTTGGGCCAAAATAGGATGCCTAGGCCTGTTTTTTTCGCCCCCCGCTCCATTATTTTTCTAGAAAAATCCGTTAACCAAGAAATTAAATTGGTGTGGCCTCAGGGGTATATAAAATGGAAGAAATATAACGAGATACCATATGGACTTCTCTCAAACGATACAAACTTAACATCCTAAAAATTCTCTTTTGGCTTTTTACAGGACAATAATAACTAAAATCTGACTACAATGTGGAAACATATCTGCATCACCCTGATTTTGAGCTAAGGTCATCTCTATGTAAAATGAGACTAAGCGCCCACACATTAGAGATAGAGAGAGGAAGATATAAGAAACGGCCTGTAGGCGAAAAATTCTGTAAATACTGTACGGAGGGAGCAGTGGAAGATGAAATGTATTTTATCTGTCAGTGTCCTCATTACGATTTTAACAACAACAATAATTTCATGCATTAAGCACATACAAAGAACTAAACAACATGTGCAACAAAAGCAAACAGCATTTTGCACACTATAGAAAAGACCTACCTGCAAATAATGGAAACAGTAAGATGCTGACCACAGCAAAGAAGACACCTGTGCCTTTCATGAACTTTTTGAACAGGTGGATGCACTTCTTTACCTTGGTGTTTGCTCCATCCGTGTAGTCTAGCGGTGGAGGATAGAAAAAGAATAATACATCTACTAAGAATAACCTTTTTAAAGACCTTCAGTGCAAATTTAGGACGGCAAAACTGGATTTGTCCATTTCTGCTCATTCTTTTATAATATATAATGTAGTAAGTTGAATCAATCCTATCCCTTATTGTTTATTGTTTATTGGCAGTTTGCACATAAAAATAAAAACAGTATGTAATGAATATGTACAAAGAAATGTGCGGGAGAACCCAAGAAACCTAAGGGTTTATCGATTGGGTTCTCCTAAAATCCAATTGTTTTTATGACCTCTTTTTACACACGTGTATTTTTAAAAAAAGTGACAACGAAACAAATTGAGTCAAAATAGATACAAAATACATGTAATATAGAGTTAACACGACGAACTAACTAACTAATTGACTAAACAACAAAGTAAGACTATCAAAAACATGTCAAATTGAACACAAAAAAATTCCATTAGTCAAATCATCAAGTTTTTATGCATAAGAGCAAAGTATAAACATAAGAAAGCAATACTAACACAAAATAAATAAAGAGCATAAGAAAACAAAAGCAAATCAAGAAGTGGCAGATGGCTTCTCTATCAGGTCAATTTTTAGATATCTTTTGAAAGTTGGAAGGGACTGACAATATGCATAGTATACGTACTGATATCTGTGAGACAAAAATGCGATGTCACTGACGGAAAAAGGTTTCTTGTTTTCTACCGTGGGCTGATTCTAGCTATTTATGGGTGGTACCCCAAAAACGACAGGGACATCTCACCTGGCTTTTTTTTCAAAGCCTTTTGTTTGATTTGCCGCCCTGAAATCGTTTTGTATGGTTTGAACCCATGCTCACAACAAAGACAGCTTCACAGTAGTAACGGTGGTAAATCATGACCCCCCCCCCCATAAAAAGACCAAAGCAGCAAAAAAACAAAAAAACGAAGGGACTCATGAATAGTTTTTAGAAATCCTTTTACCTGCTCTGGAGACGTACAGCGCGTTTGGTATATTTGCGGCGGCGTCCGCAACAGACTTCCAATTAGTCTGGTCTTGCTGCTTGGGTTTGGCGCCTGGGTGGAAGAAAATTGCAAAATGAGCAATACAATACGGCGTATTCCACACAAAGACAACACCGTTTAGTGTGTATTCATCAACAAAGCCATTCTTTACCACACATTGAACCAACAAAGATATAGGCATAGTCATAGCCGATTCAAAACTGGCAGGCTTCTGTGATCTGGCATACTACTGCACCTTTCTTTTGATAAAATAAAGGCTTACAAAATAAGCAAATTGGGTAACGGCCTGTGGTGCTATTAAGCATCACTACGTACAGAAAATAAACGTTTTGAAAGCAAACGAACTGACCATGGTATAGCCGGAATGGCCCCCCTCCCTCGCAAAATGTCATGATCATACAAGTAGTTAAAGCTCGCGACGACTACAGAAATAACTTCTCACTAGAAAAGAATAGAAAACGAGGACTTGGACAAATCGAGAGAAAGCCTGTTACCTCCGGTGTCACCAGTCTGGGACGGCTGCTGCCCTCCCGACATGATGCCAGTTGTCAGGTTTCTGTACAGCAAAAACACGTCCTGCACCAGGCACGGCGTTTGTCGACTGACTAGCGAAGTCTGCCTAACGCCCACGTAGTAATTACGAAAATATTTAAAGATTGAAAAAAAAATGATGAAAGCAAAATATATCTGATAAACAACAGTATATATCTTCACTAACTAGTCTACGAAACACGTCATCATTTTGGTCGCCAGCACTACATATTAAAGGTATTGAAAACAGTATACAAATACAATCATTTTTTTCTTTAAAGTAAAATGATTAGCTCACCACCCACGCATAAGTTAAATCAGTAAGATTGCAAAAATGAAAGAAGCCAATACATGATAAATAACAAAAAGTGTCCTTTGATAAGATCAGAAAACTTTAATTAAAACGCTTAATCGTCTTAAAAGCTTAATGTTCAAAGCATCCTAGCGAAAACGGTATACGAATGCAATCATGGTCTTTTAGAAGTACAGATTACAAACTTATTGCATGCTGATATCTACAGCTGTATTGAGAAAAAAAGTTAACATAGAAACTACAATTTGGTTGGAGGTGAGCTAAAACTTTTATTCGTCCCTTTTTAACAACAAAACTTCGACTATTTTTCAGGTCACCTGTGAGCATTCGAACCCAGCACCCAGCCAGTTGCATCATTTTTAATTTGGTCTTCATTACCTTATGCATCTTTTCCTGCAACTTTATATTGGCTCTATAGCTGGGATTTCGTAGATGGTTCTTAATGTATTTCCCAAGAATTGGACATCAAATACAACTGTTGAATTGTTAGGAGAATTGGATCATAAAGTTTAGCTCTTTGTCTCAAATCTAACCTTATGTTGTCATCCTGAGCTTTCATCCTCTCTGTCTCGATCGAACTCTCGAACGAACGCTCGATCGATCGGTCGAAATCTCGATCGAATATTCGAATTCTCGATCGAACTCTCTCGAAGCCGACCCAAATATGGAAACCCGCACGTGCAGTCCAGTCAACAAGCGTGATTGACGTCACCAGAGTGACCTAGTCTGTACATCCAGTTTGTGTCTCCTGCATGGATAAATAAAACATTTTCCTGGACAGCTACTTTCGTCCCGGAAGGTACCAGCAAGACCAGGCTAATTGGCATTCTTTTCGCCGCCGCCGCCGCGGGTGTATCTTGGACAACAAGATGCCGCACATCTTTGGAGCAGGTAAATTTTGTTTTTCTGTTTATTAAACCGATCTCCATTAGTACGCACAGACTGAATTTCTACACATGCTAATCTTCCTGGAGTCGTTATACACATATACTACTACAACGTGATGAGGCTTAACTACATACTACTAACGTAACAACATGGCAAGGCTTAACTACATACAAAACACACACAACATACATGTTGTACCGCAGTTTGCCAGCATCAGGCGTACTTTGTTTTCTCAATAATGAACTGCACTTTTCAGCATGAATCTACTGGAGTCCCTGCTAGTTGGGTTCTGTTGTAAGCTCTACAAATTTAATCGTGTGCGATTACAATGTTGTTTGATACGGTATTTTTTCTGTTTCATGTCTGTGTCTTGGTGATTTACTGAAAATCATGTTATTTCAAGTTTAAGCCTTTAAAAAAGCCTTCAATACTTGAGCTAACTTAACACTCAAATTGCGACGGTGCTGATATATTTTTACTTTGTAATTTAGCCCCAGGTGACACATCTACGGAGCAAGACCAGACTGATCATGATTGGAGAGCATCTGCTGACGCAGCCGCGAAAATACCAAACCCGATGTACGTCTCCAGCACAGGTAAAACACTTTCTAGAAACGGTTACTTTACCTGTATCTTTTTCATGTTTTCAGCTCACTTGTGTTAAATGCTTTTTACTATTCAATAACAACAATGCTCCGTTTTTGTTCATTTATTTTTGTTCATTCATTCATTTATTCATGCAATGTTGGTCATTTATTTATTCATGGATTCTTTACTTACAAAGATGTCAGTCTTTTTTCGAAGGGTTATTGGAGGGCAAATATTGCTGGAAACAAAAAAAGTTCATTCAAATATTTTAAAAATGGGAACAGTTGCGTTGCTTGGATTATTTACGTTGTTTCGACAGTTTCTGTCACATGCCTGTTTGTCTATTCATGAGACGCACAATTTGGCCTGCAGGCCACTTTTTCACGTAGGTCATGAAGGAAGAGGTACTTTATAAAGGGTCAGACATAATATATAACAAAGATACAGCTTAAATCGAGTCCAAATAAATCTACACACCTATTTGGTTATGTGTCACAGGCCCACAACACCTATTTCTGTTTTCATGTACGTTTTATGCAAAAGACCTACATTGGTGTACGTTTGAAATAACTACCTTTAAAAATACGTTTTTTTGCAATTGTTTCATCTAACAGCAAACCCAAGCGCCTACAACAAGACCAAGTGGTCCCACCGGTGTAAGAAGTTCTGGTTGACTGTCGGCGGGCTCGTCTTCGCGGTTATCGCCCTTGTACTTCCCTTCGTGGCAGGTCAGTTTTTTATTGAGAAAGATAATCTCCAAGCAGATTCTACGGTGCCAATTCAAGGCAGTACCCGATTGGCAAAGCATCATTGTGACTAATGTACTCTCCAAGCAGAGGTCTAGGCAGCGCTGCAAGCTCAAAATTCTTGCTTTATTATTATTTTTTATTTACTTCATGGTTCACCACAAAACAAAGCTCATGAGAGCCACTCAAATGCTTTGGGTTACTGTACAGCCAGTGAGGACAGATGTTTGTTGGCCTTAGACTTGAAACGTTTAAGGTTATACCCATATGGAAAACATTTTTAAGTATTGGTATACAGCGTAGCAAGCTCGACTTTCCTTTTTGGCGACGTCTCAGGGAGGAGCCTAATGTAATGGTACAGTATTGTGTGCAATTCGCAAGAATTCTAGGAATCGTACAGGCATTTTGTCCACAGGAATGGAATGTCCACAGGCATGTCTCTGACCCACATCTATGCCCACATTCCTGGAAACCTTTAAGACCTCTCTGCCCCAGATGGCCCTACTTTCTGTAACTCCGGGGCCCATTCACTATACACTCAGGGGAGGAGTGCACTGTATCTGTATAGGTACCAAGTCTTCCTCAAAATCATGAAATGATGGCAGTACCATGTAAACAATAACCCTAACAGAAACCACCGTCGCCATGGCAACGTATGTTTTCATTACCAGTCTTGTTTCTCTTTTTTTTTTATACAGTTAATGTGAGCATACTTTCTGGGGAGATGAACAAGATTTCAGTACGACTGGCCGAAGTGGAACGTAAGTAGCGTGTAAGACTATCCTCCTATCACAGAGTAAAAATCCTTAACTTTATATCATTTATCGAATCCATTTTGCTTTTAGACATTGATATGCAAATTCAGTTCCATTATTATTTATACCATTTGTCATATTTATTTCGTATGTTTTATGTACTTTATTAGTCTGTTCCGTTTCGTTTATTATTACCCTTTGATTGTACTTAAGTTACCTTTTATTATGTTATGTATGTCACAGGAAGCTTTGAAAAGCGCCAAAATGGCGATATGCTAACCTGTATAAATAAATAAAATGAAATGAAAATGAATGATTTATGACAATTCACTCTATTTACAATTTACGACCGTTACGGTTTTTTTTCAGATACCCATTCCATTGCGGTTGTCGGTCCTCCTGGGGCACCAGGGGAAAGGGGACCAATGGGGCCGCCTGGTAATGTGTCTACCGGGCCTCCTGGGCCACCTGGACCTATTGGGCCGCCTGGTCCTGTCGTACCGTGCAAGCGCATCGAAGGTTAGCTATAGCTATGTATATGTTTGTACAACACCTATTCCCCTATTTCATACACTTAAGTACTGTAGAAAAATTCATATTCCTTATGCGACTAGACAAACCACCTGTCGAAAAACAGATCTGTACGTTTATTTCTGCAATAACTGAAAAGCGAGGAGAAGTTGAATTTATATAACGATAGTCAGTTAATTTTGTATCTGTTAACCGTGTCCATTCATCTTGTTTTGTTGTGACCTGTACTTAGCCAAGTGTGGCAGAAATGTGCAGTAAAGGTCTTCATTCGATAAATTACGGACAACCTGTTACACAAATCTATCTTTGCACATTAACTGCAGTTAACGATGGTGCTTGCAAAATACGAGTTTTTGAACATCTCAATTATTGGTTGATAATTCTTATACATGTATTTGAAGGCATGACTGGTTCTTGTCCTTTTCTGGGCTGGTATCAGAAACTTATTATTTTTTTTATTTTATTCACCTGGATTTTGAGCATTGGATAGGAAGCACTTGTTGTGCTTATGTAAATCCGCTGCTCATAAAACATAATACAAATGTACACATAGAGATGACATAAAGTATACCATAAACATAAAATGAAAGTGGCTGGCGCACCAATATCTATAGCATAACATTATTGAGAAACTTATGATGTTATGAACTTCGTATGTTCAGTGTCTTGCCCCGAAGGCTTCTGGAACGGGAACGGAATCTGCTACAAGATGTTCCACACTCCTTTGACCTTCACCAAAGCGGCCGAGACCTGCTATCTAAACGGTGGCACCCTCGCCATGCCCCGAAACGCCCTGGCCAACCTTCTTCTCAGCGGAGCCCACCGTTATAATTACTGGATCGGGCTGCACGACCAGCGCCGGGAGGGTTTCCTTCGAGTGGATAGACGGCACCCCTCCTAGGGGCCTTCACCCTGTGGGGTTCCGGTCAGCCGGACGACAGGAATCACGAAAACTGCGTCCTGTTTGTTCACAACCCCGACAGAGCAGAGTACTTCTGGACGACCTGCATTGCTTTCGCATGCTTCCCTTCATGTGCCAAGTCATCCCAGGTACGTTTACCCTGGAAACCAAACTCGTTGTCCGGGCCGCAAGAGCCCTTTGCCCGCTGGTGTAAATTACCGCTACGGGGGAGTCTAACCCGGGGGGGGAGTTTGGCTGGCCGGACAACGAGTAAAGGGCCAGCCAACCCCCCCCGGGCTCAACTCCCCCGTAGCGGTAATTTAGGCAGGCGGGCGAAGGGCTCTTGGCTGCCGAAGGAAAACGGCTAACGGCCCGATACTAGTTTGGCATCCAGGGTAAGGTACGTTTTTTTTTACCTGAACGTAATATTTATTAGCAACATTGAAACATTCATGGCGTAACGGTAGAGGGTTCGCAGTACACACCAAGAGGTCCCGGGTTCGAACCCTGTCACTGACCTTGTGCTCTTGGGAAAGGCACACGAATTTCCTCACTTAACTCAGGTGGAAATGAGTATGTCCGTTGCCCGTGTGTTAGAACACACCAAGAGGTCCCGGGTTCGAACCCTGTAACCGATCTTGTGCCGTAGGGAAAAGCACGAATTTCTTCACTTAACTCAGGTGGAAATGAGTATGTCTGTTGCCCGTATGTTAGAACACACCAAGAGGCCCTGGGTTCGAACCCTGTCACAGATCTTGTGCCCTTGGGAAAGGCACGAATTTCTTCACTTAACTCAGGTGGAAATGAATATGTCTGTTTTCCGTGTGTTTGAACACACCAAGAGGTCCCGGGTTCGAACCCTGTAACCGATCTTGTGCCCTTGGGAAAAGCACACGAATTTCCTAACTTAACTCAGGTGGAAATGAGTATGTCTGTTGTCCGTGTGTTTGAACACACCGAGGGGTCCCGGGTTCGAACCCTGTCACAGATCTTGTGCCCTTGGGAAAGGCACACGAATTTCCTCACTTAACTCAGGTGGAAATGAGTATGTCTGTTGCCCGTGTGTTTGAACACACCGAGGGGTCCTGGGTTCGAACCCTGTCACTGACCTTGTGCTCTTGGGAAAGGCACACGAATTTCCTCACTTAACCCAAGTGGAAATAATGTCTGTTGTCCTTGTCTTTGTTTGAACACGGTGTTAAAATGATGCTCTCCAAGCAGAGGTTTGGGTTATTTTTGGCATGTTTTCAGACGTTTTTTATCGGGGTTTCTTTTTTTGCACTGGAATTTTTTCTACCCATGAAAGATTCCAAATTATCCAAACCCCGATGAAGAGCCTCTAAACGCACCAAAAATGAACCGAAACCTCTGCTTGGAGATTATTAAAATGACGGCAATCCCGTTCATTCTCCCACAGAACAGACCTAGGCGTCAGGCTGACCTCTGACCGCCACTGCTGAACGGCTCCCGGACGGTCCTCTTTAAAACACGTCAACAGGCAGATGGGCTCAATGAAGGGACTCAGTAAGCAAACTGGTTACTTCATGGTATCAAAAGTTTGTTCGGTTAGACTCTCATGCTGAAAATGAGTCATCCATGGATGATGACTATCATAATCAAGTAATTGGCGATGGTAGAGGTACTTTAACATGTTTATAATGTTAATCAACTTGTAGTATCCATCTATTAGTTTTAGAGATTCAGAATGAACTGAACCTAGGCGACCAGTCGAACTCTGATCACCACTAAAGAACGGCTCCAGTAAGATGCGAAAATGGGCAGGTGGAAGCTAGAATTATATTGCAAATGTAACTGTATTGCACGAAAACTGTACAAGGTACAACATATGGAATCTAGTGCTATATAACAACATCTATACTTTGAGACTAATCTGCCTTACATGTACATAAGACCACGTATTGTGGGATGAGAACATAATTTTCTAATAATTGGTGGAATACTTGGCATTTATGCATTTCTAAAAGTATTGTCATGTGTGAACTGTACGATGTAGATTTCTTGCCAATGTCAGTATTCACCTTGCTATTATGCTATTTGAATTCATTGAGAGTGTAGAAAAGGATTGATGAATGCTAACCGTGCATAATGTATCAATCAAGGAAAATAATCATGTATCATTTCAGTGATATAATGATACAGTCGTGGAAGATGTAGAGAAGCGACATATACAGCTTTGTACTATTAAGCGTATGTTTTACTTTGTGTTTTTGTTGAAAGCAATGTATGCTAGGATTGCTACAGTCTGAGACAAATACAGCATTTAATCTTTTAAGCTCAGGATGACAAAATATATTTGTGACAAAGAGCTAAACTTTATGATCCAATGTTCCTACCCATTTAACAGTTGTATTTGATGTCTAACTCCAATTCTTGGGAAACACGTTGAGAAGCATCTAAGTAATCCCAGGTATAGAGGCAATATAAAGTTGCAGGAAAAGATGCAAAAGGTAATATAAAGGAAAAAATGATTTATTTTTTTTATTTATTGGGCTTCACAGATTTAAAAAAAAAATCTGTGAAGAGCCGGCAACAGAAAGCTGGTTTCTCTACGGGGCCGGCTCCTGGTTGTGCCTCAACAGAGATACATAGCACCGAGACAAATAATACATCAAGATACATCTAAATATCAGAACTAAAAATATACAATATACAAAATACAAACAACAATAAAGGCAGTAAGGTATGGCTAAGTGGTTAGGCAGGCATGACATCTACAAATGGAGGACCAGGTGCATATGTTATCGGTGGAATATGTGGAGTGTACCCGGGATGATGCACCTGGTTGAGTGCTGTATTCCAATGCTCACAGGTGACTTGAAGAATAGTCGAGGTTTTGTTTTTAAAAAGGGACGAATTAAAGTTTTAACTCCCCTACAACCAAATTGTAGTTTTTATGTTAACTTTATTCCTCATTACAGCTGTAGATGTTAGCATGCAATAAGTTTGTAATTTTACTTCTAAAAGGCCATGATTGCATTCGTATACCCTTTTCGCTAGGATGCTTTGAACATTAAGCTTTTAAGACGATTAAGCGTTTTAACGAAAGTTTTCTATCTTATCAAAGGGAAACTTTCTTATTTATTATGTATAGGTTTCTTTCATCGTTTCTTTCAATTTCGTTAATGCGTAGGTGGTGTGCATATCTTTCTACTTTAAAGAAACAAAATGATTGCATTCGTAGACTGCTTTCGATAACTTCAATACGAAGCGCTTTTATCCTTTTCTTTTAATTTCGTTATGTAAAGCTGTAATTGTAATTACTGCGTGGGTGTTAGTCAGGCTTCGCTAGTCAGTCGACAAACGCCGTGCCTGGTGCAGGACGTGTTTTTGCTGTACAGAAACCTGACAACTGTCATCATGTCGGGAGGGCAGCAGCCGTCCCAGACTGGTGACACCGGAGGTAACAGGTTTTCTCTTAATTTGTCCAAGTCTTCATTTTCTATCCCCTTCTGTTGAGCAGTTATTTCTATAGTCGTCGCCAGCCTTAACTACTTGACGTGTGTGTGTATGGCATTTTGCGACGGAGGGGGGGGCATTCCGGCTATACCATGGTCAGTTCGCTTTCAAAGCGTGTATTTTCTGCAAAGAAAGGTGTAGTATATGTAGTGATGTTCAATAGCAGGTAACAGAAGCCGGTTTGGAGTCGACTTCCGCTATTTTGAGTGGTTTGCTTTGTGAAAAAGTGGCTGGTTTATTTAACCAAGGGCACTAAAGCCATGGCTGAGGAAAAAGACGCATTTCGATGCAAATGAGCTGAACATTTTGAGAATTTGATGTCCTCAAATAAAACAAAATTGTAATAATATCAATTTCAGCGTCCGAATCTAAAGATTTGCTTTTCATATTTTTCTTCTTTACTCAGATTATCTGATTGTACATTTGAAGGCTCTAATACTTCATATAATGCATGTATTATCATTTCACATATCATAGGCATGCTTATGTTGCTTATTTTGTTTCTTACCACAGGCCGCCAAATTTGTTTATTTTGTAAGCCTATATTTATCAAAAAGAAAGGTGCAGTATAGCAGATCACAGAAGCAAATAGTTTGAATCGACTACGACTATGTCTATATCTTTGTTAGTTGACGGTGTGCTCATGTGTGCCAAAATGAAAAAAAAATGGCTGATGGATTTGGTAATGAATACACACTAAACAATGTTGTATTTGTGTGGAATACACTGTATAGTATTGCTTATGTTGCAATTTTCTTGCACCCAGGCGCCACACCCCAGCAGCAAGGCCAGACTAATTGGAGGTCTCTTGCGGACGCCGCCGCGAACATACCAAACGCGATGTACGTCTCCAGAGCAGGTAAAAAAGAGTTTAAAACATTCTAAAGATTACTATGACTCCTGCCAGGTTGTTCATATTGCAAGGAATAATTTAAGAGCTTCCATAATTCTTAGCAGAAATTTATTCTTGGCAGATTTTGATAAACTGAACAAAAAAACACGAATAGAATTTTGAGCCATTCTATTGTAGTCTAAGAACAGTAATTAAGAGCAGATCTGCTCAGGGACACATGACACATTTCATAGGATTTACTATGACTCCTGCCAGGTTGTTGATGTTGTAAGGAATGCTTTAAGAACTTCCAGAATTTAAGAAATTATAATTCTTAGTAGACATGGATAAACTTGAAAAGATCACTAATCAAATTTTGGGCTAGTCTATTGTAGTCTAAGAATAGTTATTAAGAGCAGTTCTGCTGCGGGACACATGACACACAACATTTTGAAGGATTTACTATGACTCCTGCCAGGTTGTTGATGTTGTAAGGAATGATTTAAGAGCTTCCATAATTCTTAGCAGAAATTAATTCTAAGCAGATATTGATAATTTAATAAAAAACACTAATAGAATTTTGGGCTAGTCTATTGTAGTCTAAGAACAGTTATTAAGAGCAGATCTGCTTAGGGACACATGACACGCAACATTTTATAGGATTTACTATGACTCCTGCTCTGTTGTTGATATTGTAAGGAATGATTTAAGTGCTTCCATAATTGAAGACGTTGATTCTCAGCAGATATTGACAAACTAAAAAAACATTAATAGAATTTTTGGGCAGTCTATTGTAGCCTTAAGAGCAGTTCCTAAAAGCAGTTCTCCTGAAGGGTACAAGAAATCAGCTATCAGTAAAAAAAAACGCCATGATGTTCATGCTACCCAAAGTGATATCTAGGATAACACAGTAGATAATTTTCCTTTCTATTACTAGACTATGGAGCAGACGCCGACAACAAGACGAAATGGCTCGACAGGGGCAAGAAGGTCCTGAAAGGCACAGGTCTCTTATTCGCTGTGGCCATGGTCCTGCTGTTTCCATTTTTTGCAGGTTGGTCTTTTCTGTAGTGTGCAGACTGCTAACTGTACCGATATCGCAGTGTTATTTTTTTTATTCCAACATGTAATCACCAGAGGTGGTGACGGCACACTTATATTAATGTCGCCACCAACATGGGGGACAAATACATGACAGGACAATACTCGCCTGAGCAAGGTGAGGAAAGTCGTGTAAAGTGCCTTTCCCAAGGGCACAAGATCGGTGGCATGTCAGGACTCGAACCCGGGACCTCTTGGTTCCGAGTCGCGCACTCTGCCGCTACGCCACACGCAGTGTTATTTATTGCAAAACGAGTCACGTTTCAACACGACAAAGAAGTGCCGCCGCCTAATCATTAGAATTCGCTTATTGCTATGCTATTATATGCTAATTTATGCTAATATTCAAACAATAAACACGTCACAAAAGGTTAAAGGTTTGCTTTCATCGTACCCGTTTTGATATTTGCAATATTTGCCATGCAAGAAGTTATTTCATTTGACAACGCGGAGTTGTCATGCAAGAAGTTATTTCATTTGACAACGCGGAGTTACAAAAAGATGTGATGTTTGTCAGGAAAAATAATCATTTAAGATTACAATCGTATGATAGTAGTCCTTAGGTCATCTGATTATAATTCATTCATTTTCATTCATTCATTCATTACATTTCCAGTTGTGGACAGTTCTATTCAAATATTCTTTAACAAAGTTGAAAATTTTTCTCACAAGGATTCTATTGACGAAGAATCTTTATTACATGTTCATTCTCCGAGGGAATAAATGCAGTTATCAATGTACTAGAAAGGACATACAACAATAGACAGTAGACTATATCTTATCTGATTATTCTTTCATTGGAACATCCATTCATGCAATTACTTCTGATATGTATTCAAATTTGGATATAAATTTTAAAACCAGGTTTAGAAATATTCCCAAAAGGCAATGCTTCAGCCATCTTCCGGGTCTACTGACCAGTCACGTAGGGCACGTGATCTACATGTGACGTCATCAATCGTTTACTAGTATCTTCTTTCTATCTTGATGCAGTTAAAGTGAGCACTCTTTCTGATGACGTGAGCAAGCTTGCTGCACGGAACAGGATGACTGAGCTGCAAATAACCGAGCTGAAACGTAAGTTTGTTGACCATATAACAGCCGATACACATACCGTTTACAGTAACTATTGACTAACGTTGACCACCGTTATTCAGTAACTACTCAGCTAGCAAGTTATCCCCTGTTTAACTAAAGAACGCATCATATCTCATCTGTCTTGTAGAAATGTGCGTGCTCCCTGGGCCAAACCACTCCTTGGCAGAAAATGGCCTTTTGAAGTTACCGACTCCACCTGGGTCATCTGGAAATGTGACCACAGGAGTCGCCGGAGCCGCTGGCCCTCCTGGTCCGCCCGGGCCCCCGGGAGAGAAGGGGCCAATGGGGCCGGCTGGTCCTGGGGGAAAGGCTGGTAAGCCTGGCTCTACCGGGCCTCTTGGGCCGCCCGGGGCTCTGGGAGAAAAGGGGCCCACTGGCCCGGCTGGTCCTGAGGGAAAGGCTGGTAAGCCAGGCTCTACCGGGCCTCCTGGGCCTCCAGGAGAGAAGGGGCCCATGGGGCCGGCTGGCA
>NW_017804298.1:124598-265538 GCF_001625305.1 Branchiostoma belcheri | reverse complement strand
CATTCAAAGGCCACAGAGATTTCAACACAGCGGCCGAGACCTGTTGCCGAGAAGGCGGTACCCTTGCCATGCCCCGAAACCCTGACTCCAACCAACGTATAGTCTCCATGCTCCAGACGCACATATATGTGCTTATAAGCAAAGTCGACGTCTGGATTGGTCTCCACGATCAGCACAAAGAAGGGCACTTCGAATGGGTGGACGGCACTCCGCTTGGTACCTTTACGAGTTGGGCTCCAGGCCAGCCAGATAACTCTAAAAACAGTGAATACTGTGCTGCTTATTGGCGATCAGGCGGACATCCTAGCTACTGGAATGACTGCACGTGCTCCCGCAAACTACCATTCGTATGCGAGTTCCACCGAAAGTAAGCGACGGAAATCTACCCTTCGAACAGAAGTTTCGGCTTTGGCTTATTTTTTGCGTTTCTTTTTTTTTTTTTGCTTTTTATTGGGCTTTCATTTTTGTACTGATGTCTTTTTTGTAGAGAAAGGGAAAGGAAGCTTTTCAAGCATTCATTTTTATACACGCTAGGATTGTTTGTTTCTTTCTTTTAGGGGTGAGGTTACCGGCTTTTCAAGCATTCCGAAGTCCGGGCCAGAGAAGGGACCCATGGGGCCGGCCGGCCCTGTGTCTGCCGGGCCTCCTGGTACAGCTGGACAAAATGGGCCCAAGTGGACTGGATGCCAGCCATCGAAGAAAGGTTGGTATTATCGATAGTCATTTATTAGAGAAGCACTAAAATGTGAATTTGTACGAAATTGGTCTTTTCGAAAATTCCAAATACATTGTTCCAATTTCTGGGTCGATGATATTTAATTCATGCGTTTTTTTGTGGGTTCCAAATAACGATGTCATTTCAATATCACTTCTATTTTCTACTTTTCCAGTTCCGTCATGTAATTCTTGGTTTTCTAAAACATGCTACAAAGTATTCAACGTCCGCAAAGATTTCAACACAGCAGCCGAGACCTGTTGCCGAGAAGGCGGTACCCTTGCCATGCCCCGAGACCGTTTTTCCAGCGTACGTATAGCCTACGTGCTCCGCAGCTGGTTTGTCAACGTCAACGTCTGGATTGGTCTCCACGATCAGCACACAGAAGGGCACTTTGAGTGGGTGGACGGCACTCCGCTTGGTGCCTTTCAGAGTTGGGGTCTAAACCAGCCAGATGACTATGAAAACAGTGAAGATTGCGTTGTTTATTGGGGATTCGGCGGACAACGTACCAATTGGAACGATGCTCCATGCTCCCGCGAGCTACGCTTCATATGCGAGTTCCACCGAAAGTAAGTGACGGAAATTTACAATCCAAGCAGAAGTTTGGACTATGGCTTATTTTTGGCGTGTTTTGGCTTTTATCGGGCTCTCTTTTTTGTGCCTCTGCTTGGAGAGGAACTGGAATGAAGCTTTTCAAGTATTCATTTTTACACACGCTAGGACTGTTTGTTTTGTTTCTTTTCTTAGGGGTGAGGATACCGGATTTTCAAGCATTCCGAAGCCTGGTTCTACCGGGCGTCGCGGGCTAGAGAAGGGGCCCATCGGGCCGGCTGGCCCTGTGTCTGCCGGGCCTCCTGGTACAACTGGACAAAATATGCCCAAGGGGATTGGATGTCAAGCATCGAAGAGAGGTTGGTATTATCGATAATAATCTATTTATATAGAGAAGCACTAAAATGTGAATTTGTACGCGTACGAAATTGGGCTTGTCGAAAATCCCAAATACATTGTTCCAATTTCTGTAATGGCATTTGTATGGCCCATAGAGAATCCTTTTTAGTCAAATACAAATACAAAAAAAAACATTCATATGTTTCTCGTGAGTTGCAAATAATGGTGTCGTTTCAACATCACTTCTAATTTGTATTTTTCCAGATCCACCACCGTGTTATTCTTGGGTTTCTAAAACCTGCTACCTGCCATACTACCGACAGCGCGAAGACTTCAACACAGCGGCCGAGACCTGTTGCCGAGACGGCGGTACCCTCGCCATGCCCCGAGACGCCGACTCCAACAAACGAATAGCCACCACCTTCCGCAGGTTTGTAAATGTCGACGTCGAATTCTGGATTGGTCTCCACGATCAGCGCAAAGAAGGGCACTTCGAGTGGGTGGACGGCACTCCGCTTGGTGGCTTCACGAGTTGGGCTCCAAACCAGCCAGATGACGACGAAGGTGAAGATTGCGCTGCTTATTGGGGATACAACTTGAGGGGACAACATGAGCGCTGGAATGACTCCCCATGCTCCCGCAAACTACTCTTCATATGCGAGTTTCACCGAAAGTAAGCGACGGAAATCTACCCTTCAACCAGAAGTTTCGGCTTTGGCTGATCTTTGACGTGTTTTTTTTTTCATTCACTTTTACAAACGCTTGGGTTGTATGTTTCTTTTCTTAGGGGTGAGGATACCGGCTTTTCAACCATTCCGAATCCTGGTTCTACCGGGCGTCGAGGACAAGAGAAGGGACCCATGGGGCCGGCCGGCCCTGTGTCTGCCGGGCCTCCTGGCATAACTGGACAAAATGGGCTCAAGTGGACTGGATGCCAAGCATCAAAGAAAGGTTGGTGTTATTGGTAGTGATTTATTAGAAAAGCAATGAAATGTAAATTGATTGATTGCGAAATTGGGCTTGTCGGAAATTCAAAATACATTGTTCCAATTTAGATATAGAATCAATATAGAATCCTTTTTAGTCAAATACAAAAAAAAACATTCATATCTTTCTCGTGAGTTGCAAATAACGGTGTCGTTTCAATATCACTTCTATTTTGTACTTTTCCAGCTCCACCGTGTTATTCTTGGTTTAATAAAACCTGCTACAAAGCATTCAAAGGCCACAGAGATTTCAACACAGCGGCCGAGACCTGTTGCCGAGAAGGCGGTACCCTTGCCATGCCCCGAAACCCTGACTCCAACCAACGTATAGTCTCCATGCTCCAGACGCACATATATGTGCTTATAAGCAAAGTCGACGTCTGGATTGGTCTCCACGATCAGCACAAAGAAGGGCACTTCGAATGGGTGGACGGCACTCCGCTTGGTACCTTTACGAGTTGGGCTCCAGGCCAGCCAGATAACTCTAAAAACAGTGAATACTGTGCTGCTTATTGGCGATCAGGCGGACATCCTAGCTACTGGAATGACTGCACGTGCTCCCGCAAACTACCATTCGTATGCGAGTTCCACCGAAAGTAAGCGACGGAAATCTACCCTTCGAACAGAAGTTTCGGCTTTGGCTTATTTTTTGCGTTTCTTTTTTTTTTTGCTTTTTATTGGGCTTTCATTTTTGTACTGATGTCTTTTTTGTAGAGAAAGGGAAAGGAAGCTTTTCAAGCATTCATTTTTATACACGCTAGGATTGTTTGTTTCTTTCTTTTAGGGGTGAGGTTACCGGCTTTTCAAGCATTCCGAAGTCCGGGCCAGAGAAGGGACCAATGGGGCCGGCCGGCCCTGTGTCTGCCGGGCCTCCTGGTACAGCTGGACAAAATGGGCCCAAGTGGACTGGATGCCAGCCATCGAAGAAAGGTTGGTATTATCGATAGTCATTTGTTAGAAAAGCAATAAAATTTAGATTCGTGTAAATTTGTACGAAATTGGGCTTGTCGGATATCCCAAATGCATTGTTCCAATTTAAAGGCATTTGTGTGTCCAATACATGAACCTTAGAAATACAAAAAACTCATTCGTATGTTTTCACGTGAGTTGCTAATCAATATTTAACGGTTTCGTTTCAATATCACTTCTATTTCGTACTTTTCCAGTTCCACCATGTCATGTTCGGGAAAACACCTGCTACAAGCGGTACAAAGACCACGAAGACTTCAACACAGCGGCCGAGACCTGTTGCCGAGAAGGCGGTACCCTTGCCATTCCACGAGACGCCGACTCCAACTTGCGTATAGGCGCCATGTTCCGCAGGTTTGGCAACGTCAAATTCTGGATTGGTCTCCACGATCAGCACAAAGAAGGGCACTTTGAGTGGGTGGACGGCACTCCGCTTGGTACCTTTCAGAGATGGGCTCCAGATCAGCCAGATAACTATGTAAACAGTGATTGCGCTGCTGGCAGGCGAGGACGTATGTACTGGTTCGACGCCCCATGCTTCCTCAAGCTTCCCTTCATATGTGAGTTCAAGCCACTATAAGGATTCTGAGTAAGTGACAGAAATGAAGCTTTTCAAGCATTAATTTTTCTAACACACGATCGGATTGTAGGTTTCTTAGGGGAGAGGATACCGGCTTGGCAAGCATTTAGCTTTTTTAATCCCACCATGAAATAAAAAGACGTGGTGACGGCATACTCAAGTTTTTTCAATTCATTTTTATGCTGCCACCAACATTTTCACCTGATTAAAGTGAGGAAATTCATGTAAAGTGTCTTTCGCAAGGGCACAAAATCAATGGCATAACGGGGTTCGAACTCGGGACCTCTTGGATCCGAGACGAACATTACATCGTTATGACACACGGGGTGGGGGTGAGGGTAGCGGAAGTGAGAAGAGTCATGAAAAGAGTCTTTTAGAAAAGGACATTACAAGTCCTAAATATGCCCAAGTCAAAGAGACTAATCTCTAAACAAACCTTTAGTGGCAAAGTTGTAACCAACCAACCGGTCAAACGGTAGCCTGGGTGAAACTAATTAATGATTTGTATTCATAAGTATCGATTATCTTTTTTATTAGTCTTATTCATCATTGCCTCCGGGGGAGGAGATATCCTTCCGCGGAAGGGCTTTGTGAGAGATTTTGACTTTCACGTTCGCAGTCGTTTCTCGCGTTTGGGTAGACGGATTCTTTTGGGACTCGGTATATGTTTTGCTATTGGGCTGTAGATGATGCACGTTTTGTTTTTATTGTACATGTGTGTATATGTGTTTTCGGGCGGGAAAACGGTGCCTTTTGGTAGCCCCAGAACACTCCTTTGAGCGTGAAAGTGGTCGCGACCGTTGACCTTTGGTGTGTTTGAAGTATTCTTGGTCGGGTCCACTTGTATGACCTTTCGCACAGAGGGGTGTCCTAACAGATAAAATAACAAACAACATATAAGAATATACAATAAAAAGCCCGGAGGTATAAAATCTCAGATTTTACTTGTTGTTTATTTTTATTGATTATTATTATCAATGATTATCATTGATTATCATTGATTAGTGTTCACTATCATATTATCATGGATTATAATTGATTATTATTGAGTATAATTGATTGTCTTTATTATTATCATTGATAATCACTGATTTTTATTTGTTATTATTGTTTTCATTATTATTATCATCATTATTATCATCATCATCATTATTATTATTATTATTATCATTATTGATTGTATTTTCGGAAATCTGAAAGAATACAAGTTGGCAAATGTGAGAACCAAGCTGTAAGAGTGGTGTGGTCTGGACCAGTTTTCTGTGAGATGTGTAGAGAGAGTTGGCACTGTAAGGTGTAGAGAGTGTTTGCACTGTAACGAATTAAACAGAGAGCATGATTGTGACTGTGCAATAAACAAGTATGTTGAATAATGAACAACCATAGTGTGCATGTATGTTAAATAATGGTTTAAGGCTGATATAATGTACTTGAGTATGATTTTTCTGTTGCACTCAGTTACTAGAGTTTAGAACCTGCATAAAATATCTGGCATTGAAAAAACACTGACTAATACGATGCAATGTAAAGTTACAGCAAAATAAATATAAGGTCATAAAGAAATAGAAAAGGTGGTCATAAGTAATCAACTAGTTGACGCAATGGTAACCTGAAAACTAGTCGAGGTTTTGTTTGCTAAAAAGGAGGAATAAAAGTTTTAAGCTGCCTCCAACCAATTTTCAATGTATCAGTATGCAATGTGTTATTTCTACTATTTTAATGCATCAGTATGCAATGTGTTATTTCTACTACTAATGCTACTAATGAAGACTATAATAGAAGAATATACGACAATGAAGACACACCATGATTGTATTTGTGTACCGTTTTCACTATGATGCTTTGAACATTAAGCTTTTGTGCTGATTAAGTGTTTTAATTAAAGTTGTTCTCATCTTATCAAAAAAAACATTTCTGTTGTTCATCATTTATTGGCTTATTTTCTTTCATCGTTTTTTCGTTTTTTTTTCAATCTTGTTGATTTAAATTATGCGTGGGTGGTGAGCATATCTTTTTACTTTAAAGAAAAAAAGGATTGCATTTGCAGACTGCTTTCGATAACTTCCATATGAAGCGCTGGCGACCAAAGTGATGACGTATTCAAATTCATGCATATCGATTTTGAAAAGTACCGTGACTGTTGTTGACCTTTATGGCTTGCTTTCATTCTTTTGCTTTTCAACTTCGTAGACTAGTTAGATATGTAATCTCCAAGCAGATCCCTATTGGTGGCAAAAAGACAGTATCAAATTGGCCAGGCAGTATCCATTAGCCAGAGAAGCTCCGCAGCCACCGACGGGGGTGGGGGTCAGGACAAACAAAAACGGCCATATATAAAAAGGTAACGATCATTCCCCCACAACCTTTGCTTGGAGAGTAAGATATGTGCATGGAAAGATCGGTTGCTGGTGTACTGTTGTTTGTCAAATCTGTTTTGATTTTATCCTTGTCTTTGATTTCCATAATCCGTACGTGGGAGTCAGACTTCGCTAGTCAGTTGACAAACACCGCGCCTTCATGTAAAGCTTAGTTGTTGTTTATCAAATCTTTTTTGCTTTTATCCTTCCTTTGAATTTCTATAATCTACGTGGGGGCCAGTCAGACTTCCTTACTCAGTCTACAGACGCCGTGCCTTCGTGTAAAGCTTAGTTGTTGGTCTACTAGTACTGTTGTTTATCAAATCTTTTTTGCTTTTATCCTTCCTTTGAATTTGTATAATCTACGTGGGTGTTAGTCAGACGTCCTTACTCAGTCTACAGACACCGTGCCTGGTGCAGGACGTGTTTTTGCTGTACAGAAACCTGACAACTGGCATCATGTCGGGAGGGCAGCAGCCGTCCCAGACTGGCGACACCGGAGGTAACATATTTTCTCTTAATTTGTTAAAATCTCCATGTTCTATTTTTTTCCGATGGGCAGTTATTTCTATAGTTGTCGCTAGATTTTTTTTATATTCCGAAATATGCAATCACAAGACGTGGTGACGGCACACTCAAGTTTTTTCAACTTATATTAATGCCGCCACCAACACAGGGACAGTACAATACTCATTTACACCTGAGCGAAATGAGGAAAGTCGTGTAAAGTGCCTTTCCCAAGGGCACAAGATCGGTGGCATGTCAATGTCAGGACTCGAACCCGGGGCGTCTGGTTCCGAGTCGAGAACGCTGCCGCTACGCCACACGACCCCACAAAGATTCGCTAGATTTGCTTTTACTCTGGTTATCTGATCATTGTACCATCTGACTTTAATACAATGCATATGATGCATGCAATATCATTCTGTGAGCATGTGTGTTTTATGGACCCTACAGGCTTCGGGAGGCGGCTGGTAAGAATAGAATTTAGCCAAATAGACAGATAACATGCCATGATAGTTGGTGTAGTGCACCCGTCCGCTAGAGAGTACAGTTTGTGGTGCTGTTTGCATGATCCTGAAGCTATACTCTCTAGCGGACTTATTCCCCTGTCATGTTATCTCTCTATTTGGCCAATTTCTACTCTTTCCAGCCGTCTCCCGAAGCCTGATAGAGGTACGCAGGGGTTTTTCTTAACAGGGGAATAAGGGAGCTGCTCCCTCATGTGACCAGCCAGCTCCCTCATATCAATTTTCAGATTGAACCCAAAGTGGCTACTTACACACCATTTAGTCTTTCTCAACGGACACAACTGGTCGGACGACGAGGACTTATCCCGGCTGCATGATGACAAGTGCCACATGACAAGCTTCACTCTGGGTCAGTCTGGGTCAGACTGGGTCAGACTGGGTCTTCACTCTGGGTCAGACTGGGTCAGACTGGGTCTTAACTCTGTCTTCAGTCTGGGTCAGACTGGGTCTTCACTCTGGGTCAGACTGGGTCAGACTGGGTCAGACTGGGTCAGACTGGGTCTTCACTCTGGGTCAGTCTGGGTCAGACTGGGTCAGACTGGGTCTTCACTCTGGGTCAGACTGGGTCAGACTGGGTCTTCACTCTGGGTCAGACTGGGTCTTCACTCTGGGTCAGACTGGGTCAGACTGGGTCAGACTGGGTCTTCACTCTGGGTCAGTCTGGGTCAGACTGGGTCTTCACTCTGGGTCAGTCTGGGTCAGACTAGGTCTTCACTCTGGGTCAGACTGGGTCAGACTGGGTCTTCACTCTGGGTCAGACTGGGTCAGTCTGGGTCAGACTGGGTCTTCACTCTGGGTCAGTCTGGGTCAGACTGGGTCAGACTGGGTCAGACTGGGTCTTCACTCTGGGTCAGACTGGGTCTTCACTCTGGGTCAGACTGGGTCAGTCTGGGTCAGTCTGGGTCAGACTGGGTCTTCACTCTGGGTCAGACTGGGTCTTCACTCTGGGTCAGTCTGGGTCAGACTGGGTCTTAACTCTGGGTCAGACTGGGTCAGACTGGGTCTTCACTCTGGGTCAGTCTGGGTCAGACTGGGTCTTCACTCTGGGTCAGTCTGGGTCAGACTGGGTCAGACTGGGTCTTCACTCTGGGTCAGTCTGGGTCAGACTGGGTCTTTACTCTGGGTCAGTCTGGGTCAGACTGGGTCAGACTGGGTCTTCACTCTGGGTCAGTCTGGGTCAGACTGGGTCTTCACTCTGGGTCAGTCTGGGTCAGACTGGGTCAGACTGGGTCTTCACTCTGGGTCAGTCTGGGTCAGACTGGGTCTTTACTCTGGGTCAGTCTGGGTCAGACTGGGTCAGACTGGGTCTTCACTCTGGGTCAGTCTGGGTCAGACTGGGTCTTCACTCTGGGTCAGTCTGGGTCAGACTGGGTCTTGTATTCAACAAAATAGTAGCAAGGAAAGTGTGGTGCTGCACTCAAGTTCAAGTTCTGTTCATTCGTTCATTCCTTCCCCAGGTGGACCCGCGGAAGCAGGTGATAGAGAAGGAGATGAAAGCTCGTTACGAGATCGGCAAAACGATCGGAGACGAGTTCTGTTCATTCGTTCATTCCTTCCCCAGGTGGACCCGCGGAAGCAGGTGACAGAGAAGGAGATGAAAGCTCGTTACGATATCGGCAAAACGATTGGAGACGGGAACTTCGCGGTTGTGAAGGAGTCGAAACTGAAGAACACGGACTCGGAGTACGCGCTGAAGATCATCGACAAGTCCAAGCTGCGGGGGAAGGAAGACATGGTGGAAAACGAGATCGCGATCATGAAGCACTGCCAGCACGAGAACATCGTGCAACTGTTCGAGGAGTACGAATCTGAACACGACATCTATCTGGTGAGTTCAAGATAGCAAGTGGACATCATAAAATGAGAGGGCTAGGAAAAAACTAGAATAATATGGCTATATTTACTACATAATACTGAGTCCACCGAGGCATCGACCAGGTCCTCAGACTTTGCTTTCATTAGGTTTTTCCAGTTAACCATATTTTCAACAAATATTCTCAGTTTATTCTCTTCTGCTCCAAACAAATATCTGGTGAGTTCATTTTCATTTCAGTTTTGGTACAAGTCATTATGAAATAAAGACTAAACTTTTACTGTCAAACACTACAAAGAATTGGGACTTACCCCAAATTTTCGGGCCGACTCCATCAACCTTGTTTATTAATACTACTTGATGTATATTAAAGATCAATGCATAGGGCAATGCTGTAAGCAGTAACCAAGTAAACAAAGTTTAGCAGATGCAAAAAGTATGTATAATAAAAAATAGTTGAATGCAAATTTTTGAGTCTTGATTAATGTTTCAAATCAGATGAACTGAGAACTGGAGAAAGTTCTGTTGTTAAAAGTGGTCAAAAGACAAGATGGAGGCCCTACACTTCCCCGAAATCTTAGCGTGCTTACATTTACAGTCTATTTGGCCAATTTCTAGCCTCTACCAGGCTTCAGAGGGCGACAAGCTGTTCTCTCCAGCAGACCAAATCGCCTGGCATGGCTCTCTATTTGGCCGATTTCTACTCTTTCCAGCCACCTCCCGAAGCCTGGTAGAGGTTAGCCAATTTCTACTCTTTCTAGTCGCTTATGAAGCCCGGTAGAGGCTAAAAAAAGCGTACAAAAAACGGCTGCTTGCAGATAATCGTATTGTCATGATCGTTACCATAATGTAATTTCCAAGGCCATGGCAGCTAAAAGAGTTACTTTTTGCGCCATATCACTACATTTCAGATGTAAAGAAAACGATATCCACAACATACAATTTGCTTGGCCCAATTCTGGGCGTGTCTCTGACGTCAGTACTACGTCAATTTTTTCTGACCAATCAGGTTAGCCCAGGTAATCTCGTCACGTGGTCTCTCTCGACGAGACAGGTTTACGTAGGGCGGAAAATCCCTCTGATCTTGCAAAGTGTGCGGTTGCTCAGCTCCGTTCAGAACGCGACACAACTCCTCAGCAAAACGTTTGCGTGGCCTTTAAAATGTGAATACAAATAAGGCGCTATGAAGACGCTGATGATACTAAGGTACGCTTCCTTGTCTTGAATCCTTACTCTTTTCTCAATCTTATCTCAGGCTGATATGTGTAAAGTTTTTTCTCTAGCTCGGTTGTTTTGACATGATAATTAATTTCTGTTCTTCTTTTTCGTAGCCTGTTACTTGTGAACGCAGAAGCTGCGCCTGCCAGTCAGAAGGTCGAAGGTAAAATTATTAAATCCTTTTCTTGTTTTACGATAAGCGTAAACTTTCGTGGCAGTTTTTGTGGCAGCTTTTGTCATGTTTTTTTCATGCATGCCCAGCTGTTTACATCGCAAGGATGTACAGGAATTTAAATGGAAATCAGCGAGTAAACAAATGCAAAAAAAATCCTCAATTTGAAGAGACCTCTCGCTGAGACTTTAAATATTTATTGTTGTTCACGTGCTCGGAAGATTTTCTCCTCCATTGCTTGCAGAATGGATCTTAGGTTGTTTTTTCTTTCTTCTTTTGGCGACTTTGGGATTACTTGAAGTGGTTTGGGAGTGTGTATTGGCTAATTTGTTTTGTCTGTGCGTGTTCCTTCCTAGTCTCCACCAGACTCCTTTTGCAGGCTGAATAAATCGTAGAAATCGGCCTAAAAAGGGTATTAATTGGCCAGAGAAGGCCGATTTGATCCTCGATGACCGGTTACGTTCTCTGGTCAATTTTATACCCTTTTTAGACCGATTTCTACGATTTATTCAGTCTTCAAAAGGAGTTGTTGTTGTTGTTGTCCTTGTTTAACGTCTAATTTATCGCTAGACGTGGTCACTTGGTGCTCGTTTTCGCGTGGTTCAGTTCAGAGTCAAAAAGGCTCTCTAGGTATTTAACTCTTGATGCCTTGTGCTTGAGTGAAGCTGGAAGTGTTTTTATAAGAGCACATAAAAGTAGTCTGGTGGAGACTACCAGTACATGTAGTTCCTATCCGTACCAGGCGACTCTGCGGCGCTAGTTGGAGTGGATTAGTGTTTATTGCCGGGAATAACAAAGGGATTTGTGTCTGAATGGAAACCGATTATGAGCCATTTGGTTCACAAATAGGCTGGAAAAGACTGAACAAAGACGTCAAAAAAGTCAAATTAATTTGCGAAACAAAACTTCCGCATTCGGTGTACAGTTGCACGTGTTGATCATTTACATCAACTTAAAATTGACGCATAAATACTAAACTAGTAATTTAATGACTTCTTAAATCAAAGACTTTGTCTAGAAATAAAACGGGCGTTTTCTTTTACTCTAAGATGAAGTTTACCACTTTAGGCATTCTAGAGGCCTCTAGATTATGCTGATAGAAAGGCACAATCAAGAAGTAACTTCATACAAAAGAAATACTAGTACACCGTGTACATGCGCGTCTCTTTCCTCGCTTTTCTAATCATGATCTCAAGGACTTGATAAAAGGGCTATAAGCCGAGTCACACAGTAAAGTACACACTGTTAGAAGAAAGACAAACTCTTCAACTATATAATTAATGAATGGATCCGGTTCAACCGCCAGTCTCTAGCCTCTACCAGGCTTCGGGAGGCAGCTAGCTAGTCTCCACCAGGCTGTTAAACTACGCTGGCTGAAATATAATTACATATCTGGCGAAGTGGGGAGGATAACATTAAACTTGTCATGAGAGTTTGGATACCATAGGGTTTATTTCCCGCACTGCTATTAGTGTGAAAATGTAGGCCCACTCTCCTGGCCTTGCGGGCCAAATGTTTAGGCTACCAGTTTTTGTTGAAGATTACTACCCATAACCCCTAATTAAAGGAAGGCCTGGTGGAGGTCAACATTGTGATGTTTGTTTATCTGGTCCAGTTGCTGTGTACCATATTTAATGTTACTCATATTCAAGCAGATGTGAGGTGGTAATAATATTTCCTTATCAGGATGTTCATCACAGAAAAGCAGGAGGCATTACATTTTCCCTCCCAACATCTGTTTTGTTACTGTCATCCTTATTTTGTCCTCAAAGAATACAGAATCAGAATGTATCTGAAGTTAACAGCATTTTTTTGTGTGCTGATTGTAAACATGTATATTTTCTTTATTGTAACTACAAGCATTCAGACTCTATGGAATCCTGCATTATGCTGTTAACTTTACTTTTTAACTTTATTTCCACACAAGATGAGGCTGCCCAGGGGAATGTGAGGAAACAGTCAGATGATTTCCATCCCAGAAGTGTCTTCAACCAGCTGAGAAGCCTCATCAGGACTCCCAGACAAGTGACACTGCAGGAACCAAGTAAGTCTGGGTCTCTAAAACCTGATGTATGTTTGGGAAAAGTGCACCATGCACTAGCCAAGAATTGCAGTAAGTTTTTAGTCTCTACCAGACTCTAATACTAATACTAGAAAGTTGCCAAATACTTAATAGACTGAATGATATGCCAGAGGAGTCAGGTAGTTAACATTTATGTTAGTGTAGGTTATGTTATGTGTTATAGGTTTTATACAATGTAATGTGTAACTTTTTTGACTCCAGCAAGAGGAGTGTAGTATACATTGTACTCGCAAATATCAAATAAACATAAACAAGGACACTTGCAAACCAGGTTGAATATGCAGGTACTGATACAGATGTGGCTGTACACTGCATGCCATGAAGATAATCTCAAAGCAGACCTTTTAGTGGCCATGAAAGACAGTATCAAATTGGCAACACAGTATTCATTAGCCAGACAGTATCCAGTCGCTAATGGACACTCCTCTGGCCAATGATTACCATGATGAGAGCCATCATATTAAAAACTTCTCTTAATTGGTTGTTCTCAGAATCGACCAATCACAGCACGGAATGCTGCGAGAATGGTGGCACTTGCATCTTGGGAAGTTTCTGCATGTGTCCAGGGAACTTCACGGGAAGGTAAGACGGGCAGAAAATAAGGTCAAATGTAGGGTTTATTTACTGTTGTCAGCTGTTGTAAGAGTTTAAGCTGGTCAACCCCCACGTTTTTTTCTATATTTGGGAAGCAGACCCTTGTGCAAAATTAGGAATACATTGCCACCGGGCATTGTCAAGTGTCGGCCTCCATGTTATGCCTCCACAGTTTTGCCCAGACAACATTGCAAGGTTGCCAACATGCAATTTTGTATATGCCATGGGTTAAGGTCCAGACTTATGAGTCAGGAACTGAATTCGAACCTAAACCTCTGGACATGAATCTGGACCTGAACCTAAATGTGGGTTTAGGTACACAGCATGGCCAAAGGTAATTGTACTGTCTGCCCGTGAAGGTACTGTGAGCGCCGCGCAGTGACCCTGGCCTGCGGAGACGTGCCGCACAACGATTGGACGTTCCAGGGCTGCAGCCTCTGTCGCTGTGGCAACGGAACCTTCCTGTGCATCGAACACGTCAGGCCCGACTGCGGTGAGTAGTTCTCTATTTATTTATTTATTTACTTGAATTCACCACAAGAAGCACAAATGAAAGGGAGGACAAAACAGGCCTTGGTGTATAAACACCTTTAGAAGTTGCCCTCTATTGTTTGTTTGTTTGCTTGTCAAATATAGGTGCTTTGTGTGCTTTATTCAGAAAGCCTCTACTAGCAAGCATACAAGTACAAACAGACAAGTATATAGCTATGAGGCCCGACTACTGTGGGTGGTGATCTGTTGTTACTAGTGATTAGGGCTGATTTAGGTACATTGTACACGTCTGACTGGTATACCTGTACCTGAACAAAATAAAATACTAGTGGACACCATTTTTTTGGATTTGAACAACCCTAAGGACAAGACCATCTTGCCACTATTTTCAGAAAATTTTTTTAATATTCCCGTTCTAACCCAGGATCCGAGAGAGATGTGGCGAATGTGGTGAACAGGGCGGACAGCCTCAACACCCTGTCCGTCCTCGACTTGTTCGACCAATCACGGAACAGCAGCTCCACTGCCCAAGGTCAACACCAGGAGCTGAAGGTCACCCTTCTGGTCAGTCTCCTAGCAACTATCGCCGTGGTGATGACCTCTGGACACATGATGAAAATTGATTGACAGTATCCTAGCAACCGTCACCATGGTGATGACCTCTGGACATGCGTGGTGAATGATGATTGACAGCAGCTCAAAGTTGCTGTTTATGAAATGATGTAGAGGAATATTGGGAAGTTTATATTTATCAACCTTCTCTCTGCTGCCTAAGCCTGTACAAATCTGATGCCAAAGTTTTATGTGTTTTATGTTTAACAGTTTCATTCTGTTCGTTAAGTTATCCCCGAATGTTTAGTGTTCAGGGAAGCAAAACATGAGGGGAAGAATTTTAAGTTCTTTCAGTTTCTTAAGTTAAGTTTTAACGATTTACTTTCTAGCTGGCTGGAATTTGAGGAAAAAAACAAAGATGCAAAAAAAGATATGCCAAATGCTTCTGCTATAAGGACTAGCTTTAAAATGAAGAGCATGGCAATAAGATTTAAGTTATAAGTTTTACTGTTACGTTAGCATTTAGTTTACCTAATATCATTTGTTCATGTACATATTGCAGAGTTTTAAAGATACTGCCTTTTGTTAATTTTGAGTTTAAACAAGACTAATAAAGCCTGACAACCAAAACCTGTTTTCAATGATGTTTTCACCATTAAATTTTTCTGGGCGAATCTAATATCAAAGCTGACAGAGACACTGATGTGCAGGGTTGGAAACAGACTAACTCCAGACAGTTCCAATTAAATCAGACTGCACCACCTGCCTCGTATAATGCCAAAGGTACACAACGTTCTGAGTTACAAGAATAGGTGGCTTGTCGTATGTCCATGACGAGGAAGCAAGCTGCATTCTCAGTGCTTACAAAATAATGAATGCAGCGCTGTTGGTCTTGCCTATTTTCTACCAGACTCCTGCATTGGGGGGGGGGGGGGTAGTGATTAGGAATTACACAAAATTTTCGGCCCTGTATTCGAATTTCGTTAAATTCTCAGAGCTGATTAGGACTTCACGCTTTGCGCCCAATGTACTATTACGAATTACATTGAGTTTCGGGGAGGCTGCCTACGGATTACGAAGATTAAAAAGGCCTGATTACACCTTACGAAAAAGGGCATGCAGGCCCCCTTCTATGTGTTGGTGGAAAATACATGTAGTAGCCATTGAAATATTCATCCAAATACATGCATGTATACTGCATGTATGTATGCTTGGAGACTATGGCATACAAAGCAAGCAAGATTTCTCCAGACTGAAAAATTGTTCAAAATGACAAACTCAAAAAGGTGCTTTACAGGTACTTTACATTTGTACAATACTTTATTTCCATTAATACTGACTCCTTGAGTTTAAATTCTTTAAGTTATCATCACCACAGTCTGGAAGACTGCTACACCTCACCTTGGAAAAATACCCCACACTGAACATTTCACATTCATTCTAACGTGTATCAGAGTGTAAACTGTTGTGACTTTTTGTAGCTACCTCGTCAATACTGTGATGTTGACAATGTACACACAAGTAGGGAGGGTGAAAGATAGTTGTGAGCCTTTACCATTAATAAACGGACTAGAAATGAAATGGAAGGAAATGGACTAATTTTTACAACTGGATTGCAAAAGGATTTGGTGAGTGCATAAGCCTGACTACGTCACGCATGTAAAGCGTCGGTCACAACCCACCATAAGTGCATCTGCGTGCTGTCTACCTGCAAAAACATGCGCAAACGTGGGCGATCCGTAAGTGGTGAGTATCACCTCCGTACGGAATCCTACGGATTTGGGAGCACGCAGACACGCCGTAGAACTTTAAGTGCATGTAAAACTTTTTCTGCGTCCGGTCTACGGATTCACCACCCGTGCATGCGAGTACGAACGACGCGCGTGCCCCGTACGTACCGTATGTAAGCAGCATGTGTGAGTATGGCCTCCTTACGGTAATGTTGCAATCGCACAGAGATTGTACGTTGTAAGCACGTACAACTCACCACTTGCACAACGAACGATGCACGCAACCGCTCAACGATGCACGCAACAGCTCACAACCAGACGTGGCGTGCAGACCACAGTCGTCAGACCGTGCAAATGACGTGCGTCGATGCCACTCCTTCCCCACGTACGGACAAAAAGCATGCATGGCGGGTTGTGACCGAGGCTTAAGGGGGTATGTGACATTTCAATGTTTTACCACAATAGTACTACAGATGTGTTGGTTGCCCCTTTTACCGACATTTCAAATGTAGTTGTAGGTTGGGACTACATAATTGAGTTTACATAAAAGCTGGCCTTTGACAGCTTTCTAGAATCTATAACAACACAAAGCATTTCAGAAGTTGAACACAATTGAGGCTTTAAGCATGAAATGGCAGTCTGACAGTCTACTCAGTTACACCCACATTGATGAAAAAATGTTTCTAAATTTCATCCATGATTATTAGTTCATCCCACTTGATACATGTCTTAGTCAAACATAATAATATTTCAGGACAAAACAAATAAAACGACAAGATACAAGGAAAGGCCAATAATACATAAAACCACGGATATCCAACAAGAATAATTAGAATATTAGTGGCATGATGGAAACTATGATAACTGAGAAGTCAACATTTGGTCTTCTTCCTTCTCTTAAGTGATGAACATGATGTAACAGAAACCTTATGGTTCATGTACTTTTAATATTGTGTGCCTAACCTCCCTTTTGGAAGATTTTGGAAGTACTGGGTACTTTCTATGTACTTTCCCAGACCCTTACATGTACTTAGTCTCCACCAGACTCCTTTGCAGGCTGAATAAATAGTAGAAATCAGTCTAAAAAGGGGATATCATTGGCCAGAGGAATTGGCAGCCCAGAGAAGGTCCATTTTCCAATTTCTACTATTTATTCAGCCTGCAAAGGAGTCTGGTGGAGACTAACAAATGATAGAGCATGGAAACAGAAACTCAACAGAATGATGCACAACTGAACTTGTAGGGATGAAAAGTGTCACCCACCATCTTCTTAGGAGTATCAATCTCTCAATGGATTCACAGTGTCCCCTGCCTATCCCTACTTGTAGTGCAGCAAAATGTTTTTTTTTTTGGTCTGAAGATGTCTCAATTTTCAGTGGTTTGACTTGGAGAAATGTGTCATCTTACTGCCATCAAAATCTCAGTGGATTCACAGTGTCCCCTATGGATTCCTACTTGAGGTGCAGCAAAATGGAGACTGAATTTTCTAGGAAGGACTTTCAGTTCGACTTGGACCTGTCATCTTACTGCCATCAAACTCTCAGTGGATTCACAGCATCTCCTATGTATTCTTACTTGAGGTGCAGCAAAATGGAGGCTGAATTTTCTAGGAAGGACTTTCAGTTCGACTTGGAGAAACCTCTCATCTTACTGCCATCAAACTCTCAGTGGATTCACAGCGCCCCCTATCTATTTCTACTTGAGGTGCAGCAGCATTGAGGCAGGATTTTCTAGGTAGGATTTCCAGAGGTTGGAAAATCGTGCCATCGTGGCTCCGTCGATTACGCGGTGGTCGGCCGACCAACTTGCAGCTAGGATGTGAGCAGCGTAGACTTCACCAGTAGCGCCAAATCTGGGCAACACCTGAAGAATCAGAAGGCAAAAAAACATTTGTTGTCTGTTTAAAGTTTAGATCCAACACAAAGAAGTTCTCTCACCTAGAGCTTTCAACCAGTCACTCTGGTCTTCCTCAGTAGACTGACCCAGTGAGGCTTGTCACATGGCTTCTTTGTGTGACATCAACACTGGGTCAGTCTACTGAGGAAGACCAGAGTGACTGGTTGAAAGCTCTAGGTGAGAGAACTTCTTTCTGTTGGACCTTAAGTTTTAACTTCAAACATGTAACTACCAACACAGATGAACTTTCATGATGATAAAATTTGTTGTCATTGAGGTACCAAATGAGTGATATTAACATCTAAAGGGCCAGCCAAGCCATGTCTCAGAAATTCATGCAGACAGCACCAAATCTCTAAGCAATAATATTATATATATTAGCCACCTTTATGTTTCATCCTAAACATGTTCAGACAATATTTAACTGCAACTAGATGACCATATGTTAGGTTGTGACTTTAAGTATAACAGTAAGACATGTTGTAGTTGAGTTGTGCTTACCTGCACCTTGCCCAGTGCTCCTATCGCCACCTCAGGAGGCATAATGACAGGTTTGGCATAGGTACCTCCAATCTGAAACACACAAAACATGATATACCATTTGAATAAAAAAAGTATAAAGATAACATTTTCAAGCAAATGCATAATGTTTATCTTCACATGGTCTAGCCTAACAAACTACTGCTGTTTATTCTTACTCAATCACATTCATACACTTTTATGTGACCGGCCCGGCCAACTCTGTTCTGCTACATTATGTAACCGAATACCACAAGGTGTCTGCTGCAGTACCAGTTACCATGGTGAGAGACGTATGGTCCAGGTCATTGACCCTTTGTGTTTGGAGAAGGAGAAGAAGAAACAGAGCAAAAACAAGATGTTCTCCTTCTGCAAAGGTAAACATAAAAATACTAGAGAAACCATGAAACTCACCGCTCCTATATTAGAAAGTGTGAAAGTCCCTCCTGTAAGGTCCCCGGATCCAAGCTTGCCCTGCAGCCCCAGACTTTGGAGCCTGTTTAATTCTGCAGCCACCTCCAGTACAGACAGGCACTGGACATTCTTCACGTTGGGCACCACCAGACCATTGGCTGTGTCCATGGCCAGGCCAATATTGTGAGATGCCTGCAAAATAAATGTACATTTCTTTTAATAGTATGCACAATTACATAGCAAAAAGTTATAAATTAGGTTGGTAGGAGAATCAAGAAGTATATTCAATATTGAAAAATCAAAATCCAGGTTATTCTGAAAACCTAATTTGTAAACTGACAAAAATCTAATTTGTATACTGGCTAATTTGCATTCTAATTTACATAATCTACATGACAATGTACCTTCAATGTCATATTTTCACACTTGTCGTCAACAGTTGCGTTCAAGACTGGATACTGTAGAAGTGCCATGGAAGCAGCCTGAATGGCAGAAAAAAACATGCAAATGTTGACGAAAAAGCTAATAACAGTAAACTACATCTATTTACATAGGAGCTTCTCCCATGTAGTTCTGAACTGAAGTATAGGCAAGAAAATCCTTATTACAAGGGGAAAAGTGTATGTGAAGTCTGCGACAAAGACAACACATTTGAGACCAATTTAGGACAAGCATTTTCAGTATAACATCAAGTAAAAATACATGGAATTTGAAAAGCTGGTACTGAAAATTATTTAAGAGTATAAGTAGTAGAAACTAGAAAGTATGTTTTCCTTCACATAGTGTAGCCTAACAAGCTACTCCTCCTTACTAAAACACATTTGACATTCACATAGATGGTAACACTTGCAACACAATGTAATCCAAGACCACAGGGTGTCTGCTACAGGACCAGTTACCATGGTGGCCGCCATCTGATCCAGGTAATTGATCCTGTATGTTTGGAACGGAAGAAGACGAAACTGAGCAAAAACAAAACATTTCTAAAGTCTCACCTTGATAAAGAAAGGCATAAAGGATAGCCTGACTCCATACTGCTCTGCTGCTCCCTTCAGTTCTGCCCGTAACTCTACCAGCGCTGTCATGTCTACCTCGTCACAGTAGCCGAAGTGTGGGATGGACTGGGACAGGGTCATGGACTTCACCATGGCCTTCCTGAAGCCTAGAAATACTCTCACTTTCATTAACTAGCACTGGAAACACTTTTACTTTCATTAATCAATTATAAACTAGAGCCGTCATGTCTACTTCATCACAGTAGCCGAAGTGTGGGATGGACTGGGACAGGGTCATCGACTTCACCATGGCCTTCCTGAAGCCTAGAAACACTCTCACTTTTATTAACTAAACATGGAAAGACTCTCACTTTCATTCATTAACAATTGGAACACTTTTACTTTCATTTCAACAGTAAATAGTGGCGGTAGAACAGTATAATTTCAATTTTTTTTATTTTCTTGGCGAAAGGTTTGTTAAAAAATTCAGCAGTGATATGCAGACCTTATGATCAACGCTTCACAGCTTCCACCTTTCACTTTTCAGGAACATTTTGTACCTATACTTTGTTACGATGTTACGAACAACATCCACTCACCCACTAGATGATTGATTGATCAATTGTTGCAAGGGTAACACAAATAAACAAATAGGTAATTACTGTTACGTTCTTATGACATTATTCACAAAATAAGTCTCTTTTTCTTTCTGTTGCTAGGAGGTCTCTGTATGGACCTATGCTTTGTTTGACTGTTCCTTACTTCTATAATTTGAGATGCGGTCTCTGTATCTGATTTATGGTACTTACCTTTGATTGGTTCGACTTTGTCCTCTCCAACTGCAGTCGGCACGGCAGCCACTGGCAGGGGTTTGGGTGCAGGGGTGGGGGTAGGGGTAGGGGTAGAGGGTGGGGGTGGTACGATTTCAGGGGTGGGGTAGAAGGGTGCAGCTGGGGTGAGGGATGGTTTCACATCTGAAACATAGAAAATATCATGAGTAAATTACAGATGAAACTTCAGAAAGCTTGTTATTCTTTTGAGGAAAGCATTTTCAATGGGACATGTGAGTGACAGTGCATGCATGTGTGTGTGTACCTTTTCACATATGACAATCAAAAGACATTGAGTGATGTCACTGATTGAGTGATAGTTTAGTGTCATACGTACGTCAAACATATGTACTAGAAACATTAGGAGTACATTACAGAAGAAATCTTACTTCAAAAGGCTTGTTTCATTTTGTTTTGAAGATAGCATTTTACAATTATACGAAAACTATACACATGTACAGTAGATCTAAGTTTGAGCATTGCTTTTTGGCTAACAAACACAATTGGAACCAAAATCTTACGGGTAGAGATTAAAACACAGAGATAAAACAGAAAGAGGCAAACCTGGATCAATTTTCGGCGGCTGGGTTCCTGCCAGGAAGTTCAGGACATCCTCCTTCAGTATTCTCCCATCCTTGCCTGTTCCTAGGACGTCTGACAAGTCAATCTGCAGAAAACATACACAAATTTATTATCTCTGGGTTAAAAACTAATGTCACTGAGTATTGTGCATTATATTTTTTATCTGTACCTTTAACAAGATTTACTTTTTCAGTTGTTGGATTGAAAAAAAATTTTGACACCAAAACAGAGGGGTTATGCAGCATACATAGTTCGGTGGTTAGCAACCCTTCTTTTGGACCAAGAAGTTGGGAGTTCAAGTCCTGGTTGTTTTCGCCCACTCGATGTGCACATGCATGCTACTAGAAAGGTTTGCAGTCCTTAGGACTGGACATTAAGACATGGTCCACTGTTTATTGTACTTATCAAAAAGAGTAGAGAATAGTTAAGTCCAAGTTTTCCTCCAACGTCTGTTTTCATGTTGTACTTTAAAACATACATTCTGTTCCTGTAACTAAAGACCTTCACTGGTGGAAAACAAACAAAAAGGATTCAAGCCCTGAAGTAGGTGTTAAAACAGAGTCTGAGGGGAAAGCCTGTATCTAAATGGATGACACAGGGAGTGAATATAGTAAGATTCAAGCTCCCATCCAAGTCCTGTGTTGTATTTTAAAAATTTCTTTCTGTCCTTGTAACCAAAGAACTTCAGTGATAAAGAATAAACAAACAAACAAACAAACAAACCTTGTTCTCCATGGCGAGTCTGCGGACAGCTGGCGTGGCCATGACCTTCTGACCTTTGACCTGCTGATGCATGTGTTTGTGTCCCGAGTCCTCGTCTGATGAGGACGTGTCACTGGTGACCTCCGACTGTGCGCTGTCCTCTGTGGGTCAAGGAGCAAAGGTCAATGTCAGCACCTCATACAGGGCTTGAAATACTTTTTTCTGCATACTAGTACCTGCACTGAAGCAGGTAACATTGAAAATTACCTGCACCAGACTAGTTTCACTTGCGTCACTCAGAATTTAGGAAATGTGTGATCATGCTGAAAGCTGTTCAAAAACCACAGCCATTATTTCTTTTGCATGTATACTTCATACATTCTTCATATATGCAAATAACTAGTATATTATGCCGAAAGGCAGTTAAACCGGCTTTAAAGATGTCAGAAACTGGTGTGTTATGCTGAAGGGCGGTTATACCGGCTATACTGATACAGAAACTGGTGTGTTACGCCGAAGGGTGGTTATACCGACTATACAGGTACAGAAGCTGGTGTGTTACGCCTAATATAAGGGGGGTTATACCAGCTATACAGATACAGATACTACATGTACCAGTATATATGACTGCAGTACATAGACTAGCTTACCTCCTTCCCCTGCAGTCTCTATATCCACCAGTTCCCATCTTACAAACAATCTTATCTAACCTACCTACCTCCCACGTCCCTTGACCTAGCCAAGACAAAAAAAAACAAAACTTTACCTCCTTCCCCAGCTGTCTCTATGTCCACCAGTGGCATACCCACAGCTGCTATGTCCTCCACATCGTAGTGAAGCTTGCGGACAATCCCATCATATCTGCTTGTGATGGTAACGGAGGCCTTGTCACTCTGAACCTCACAGATGGAGTCAAACTGGGACACCTTGTCTCCTACCTGGACATACCTGCGAGTCGAGATTATCATTATTTTAGTCGAGATATCATAAAATCAGTTTGATATTGCTTTCAAAAGTCCCAAGGGCATTTTCAACAGGATACAGGGAAAAACTAGCCTGGGTACCGTCCTGGTTAGTTCCCACATACAGTCACTACCAAACTTAGTAGCGTCTGTGGGAGCGGACATAAACTAACCAGGTACCCAGGCTAGGGAAAAACAATTAGGCAGTCACAGATGAAAGACTTCACCCCATTATCCACACTGCTTAGTGCTTTGCAACTCTTACAATTCCACAAAAATAGAAGCACTGAAATTGTACAACAATTCTGCATTGTGTACATGTATATTGGGAATATCAGATCACACACACACACTTACCATTCCTTAACGCTGACTTCAGCGATGCCCTCTCCAATATCTGACAACTTGAACTGTACAATCTCTCCACAGCAGGCTGAAACAACAACAACGTATTAGTATAAAAATTCAGTTTCGCCAACTTTGAATACACTTTTTCAGTTGTACCATTATCCAGATTTTAGTGTTGTATGACAACATGCTAAAATAGCTCACTGGCTTATCGAAATACTATGCTGAAAAAACATTGCAATTACATCACAACTTGCTTTAACCCAGAATGTCTACATACTGTATGCACGTACTGTATACAAGCGATCGCTATGACATCATGACCAGCAAGTGGTAGGCAAAAAGCGGGTGACTGTTGGCTGATTTGCCTACCAATAATTTGCATCTGTCTTACTTACATGTATATGATGTAAACAAAAAAAGCAATTGTTTGTATTACCTGCTGAAGATCGTAGATGCCTGAGATGTGTCTGTCTGTGTAGAAGCTCCCCCTGACAGAGTTTGGCTGTAACTGCAGGACTCGCTGAAGCACAATGGTACAACCTGGGTACCTAACATATGCGGCAAACACAACATTACAAATAGTATGTCAGTATGTCAGCTTCAACTACAACTGGATCAATGATAATCATTGTTGATGACATCTATAGTTAGTTTCTTGTAGCATTTGTGAAACAAACACTAGCAAGTACATGTAGAAACCCCTGACTCCTGGGATCGAACCCAGGCAGCCAGGTTACGATACCAGCGTGCTAACCACTACGCCAAAAAGGTCCAGACCCGTTGAAATGGATCAGTTAGCAGCGCTTGAACCCCACTGTGTTACATGTACATTTAGGTCAAGTGTGCCATGATATATGTGTGTCTCATTTGTGTACAGGTGTTGTTTAACTGGTACAACCACACTTGATTTGGCATAACACACCATCAGCTTCCTCCCCCCCCCAACATGATCCACAGAGGGTTCAGTATAATGCAAAGTCAATAAAAATCTATCAAAAAATTGTAATTTATGGTTTCCAAGCTGCCATAATATCTTGTACTACTAGTTGTAGCAAATATCAGATTTTATTTGTTTATTTGTTTACTGTCTCCTGGGTCAAAAACTACTGGTAAAGAAGACTACATGATTGAATTCCTGGGTACTAATTTTGATCCTTGCTACTAGTATTAGATACTTGTCATATGTATGCATACTAGTCTAACAAAACCTCCAAAGGAACTGGAAATATATAGGTCAAAAGTTCACATCATCATTACTTTCCCGCGTGACCCTCCATAACCCTCTCTGATTGGTCAATCGGAAGGCATTTCAGAGGTGTGTCCCTCTCGTACCCAGGGCACTGAGTGACATCCGTGGGACGATTTTTGGAGGTGTGTCTCTCAGAAAAACAAATAAACAACAGACAAGCGAGAAACTCAGGTTTTTATAAGCCTCAGACACTCAGAATACACATAATCTGAACATAAGTTACGCTCAAATTTGGATAATTTAGTCAGGTTTCAAAGCTACGTGTCTTTCTAAACGTGTGTGTTCTACTTCTAGAGCTCAAAATTATCGACCGATCACTTTGTAACCACATAAAAAGGCCAAGTCAGATCTTCATAGGCTGTTTAAGAAGTAGTTTTCCTTCGTATGTTATCAAAATTTCACTTGCCTGATGCCGAATTCTCCCAAATCTCGTACAAGTCCGAAAAGACGACCGCAACAACACTCGACCTGCCATTCTCACACCACGATTCACGAAATGTTACCGCGCATGTGTGCCGACCTTTCACCTTTCAACTCTACGTCACCTTTCACCTCTGACCCTGTCGGCTGCTAGTGTGTTGCAGAGTTGCACAAATGATTGGAACGGTGTATTTATAGCCAAAAATTAAGCGTTTAAAAGAAAGAGAACACGTAACAGCAACACTTGAAGGAAGAATTGGATGTTGTCTGCAAGCTAGAGCACTATTTGGTATCGTGACAGTCGTTTTAACGTTATTTGGAGCAAGCAAAACTTGTTCGTTTGCTTGGATAATTTTGACAGGAAAATTATTCAATATCAAGTTGCATATAATTTGCTGTATCCGGAAAATGGCAGCGGCGGCAGCTAAGGACGTTATTGTTATAGATGGAAGCTATCTGGAAGGGGTGAGTACTTATAATGTTATATCTTAGTACTGTATTTCTACAAATCTTCTGCTATCATGTTTAATATAGCAACTCATTTGTGCAAGAATGGTGGTCCAATTACAATACATTACTGTCCACCCATTGATTGATTAATTCACTCACTCATTCATTCATTCACTCACTCACTCACCCACTCATCCATTGATTGATTGATTCAATCATCAATTCATTCACTCATTCATCCATCACTCATTCATCATTCATTCATTCATTCATTCATTCATTTGCTCACCCATCCATCACTCATTCCCTCACTCCTTCCCCCCCAGGGAGGACAGATCCTGAGGAACGCCACGGCTCTCATCTGTCTCCTGTCTCAGCCACTCACTCACTCACTCACTCACTCACACACTCACTCACTCACTCACTCACTCACTCACTCACTCACTCACTCACTCACTCACTCACTCACCACCACCCACCACCACTCACTCACTCACTCACTCACTCACTCACTCACTCCTTCATCCATCCATCATTGATTAATTCTTTCATTCATTCACTCCCTCCTTCCCTCCCAGGGAGGACAGATCCTGAGGAACGCCACGGCTCTCAGCTGTCTCCTGTCTCAGCCAATCACTCATTCACTCATTCATTCCCTCCTTCCTTCCCTCCCAGGGAGGTCAGATCCTGAGGAACGCCACGGCTCTCAGCTGTCTCCTGTCTCAGCCAATCAGAGTCAACAACATCCGGGCGGGGAGGAGCACACCTGGCCTCAGGTGAGGCGGCTGTTTTTTGTTTACTTCAAGGGAGTAACTCAAATGTGCTGATGTTGACACATTGGCGCACCAAATCTGTAGGGTGTTTTTGGCCCCCAGTTAGACAATTAGCCTAAGAGGCTCGTTGGGCGTCACTCCACCATACATGGTGGGGAAGTCGTGTAAAGTGCCTTTCCCAAGGGCACAACGTCGGGCCACGGTGAGTATCGAACCCGAGACCTCTCGGTTCCTTGTCCAACACTCTAACCGCCACCTATGCCACTAGAAGGGAGTTACTTGCCTGTCTTTTAACCTGGTATCCAGTCTATTGTGGTTGGGGCAGGCTTTCTTCTGGGCTCTAATAATAAGTTTTCCCCCGTCCAGTACAACAGACAGCCCAGTAGAACCTTTGCTAGTAGAGTTGGCATGTCGGAAGTTTGATTAGCCCCACCACGAATCATGGTCGTGGTGGGGCTCGTCAAACTCCCACCATGAAAAACCAGGGGAACCTAGCTCAGGTGGGCGGGGAAGAGCTTCAAGCAGCCCCGAAGAAAACCTGCCCCAACCGTTATAGACTGTATACTAGTACCAAGTTACCTGTCTTTGTGTGTTATATGTGTGTACATGTTTGTGTGTGTGTTAGTCTGTGTGTCTGGCTGTCTATCTGTGTGTGTCAAGAGAGTTATCTGCCTGTCTTTGTGTGTGTCAGTCTGTATGTTTGACTGTGTGTGCATACTAGTATGTGTGTGACTGTGTGTGTATATGTGTGTACATGTGTAGTACATGTACTTTACCGTACGGCCCGGTCTGGAACCCGTTATCGAACGCTTCCCTGGCTTCCATAAAACGATTCGAACGCATTTCGCCTTAACCGCGTGTGCCCCTTTCAAAAATTCGAATACAGAATCCGGAGGTTGGAATTGATGTTGTTGCATTTTAGGGTTCAGTGGCACCAACTTTTGGCTCATCATGCATTGAAAGGCGTGTTTTCTTGGGTGGGTATGATATAAATAAAATACAACACGGTGTATTCCGCATCACCCTCGGTCCCGGCCCTCCCGCGAGTCGGATCGCCCTCCGGCCTGCGGCCGTCAGGCGATCCGACCCGCGGTCGGGCCGATACCTCGGGCGATACGGAATACCCCGTGTTGTATTCTATATGTATGTGTTAGTCTGTGCTTCTGCTTGGAGAGTCGTCACATGGAGTTTTCAAACCCTGGTTACACCTTACAACTGCCCTGGTTACACTATACAACTACAACTCTACAACTGCCCTATAGAGTAACACACCAGCTTCACAGGCACACAGAGGTTGGAGACCAGTAATTAGCCAACACAGTTGAGCTACCCTCAGTATGTAGCTTTTATTGAAAATGTGATCATGGAACATTACATGGGCCAGCCAAGCAGGGAGGCTGATAATGGTAATGCCACAGAGATGCAAACAAAAACACAAACTCAAACTACTAGTAAACTCAATAAGTATAACATAGGAAGTTGCTACATGTGTCTCTACTCTTTTGCTACAGTTTAGACATTGAAATATGTCAGTCTTAATATGTCTAAACTAATTCAATAACATACATGTAACTGTAAGGTAGAACAAGTTCTTTCACCGGATATATGTCAATGTCATGCACATTGTGGTTTCAAACTACATGTAGTTTTTTTATACATGTACTGTTATATAATGCACGAGATCATCCATTATATTAGTTTTTAAAGTAATTATCAATTTTATGCAAAGTTAAAATGTATTCCCACTATGCAAAATTGTGACTCTACACAGGAAATTAATTTTATCAAGGTAACCCAAAAGTTTCAAACATAAATATCAGTACATTGTGTCAAGATGTATACACAGTATATGCTAAATATCAGTGTTAATTAGGTCTCCACACAATCTTCAATATGCTAAAAAGTGTAGGTGAGGCTAATGATCCAATTAGTGTGTCCCTGTAAGACAATTTCTTGATCCAGAGTATTTTCTGGTCCCTTTATAACTTTTCCTGCCTCTATTTACCAATTTCTACATCTTGTGGTGCCCCTTATTCTAAATGTAGGCGTAAATAACTAATATTATTTGTACATTGATAGAAAAAACTCTTTATCTACATACTCAACCTTCATATCAAACCTGGTATCATGGTTAAACTAAAATGCTTTCCTAGCAATAAATGTTAGGACTCCCACTCAAGGCCAACCATTATTTTCAAGAGTAATCCTTCAATTGAAAGCACATTCTTAAGGGTTGTCTAATTCCCCAATCAATCATCTAACCAATACATCAATTGCCTAATCAATTGCCTAACCAAGCAAGCAAGCGAGCAATTGTCTAATTGTGTTTTAAACCATGAGGCATCAGGGATGTGTATGTGTGCTGCTGCTGACTGCTGGGGTTCCTCAGGGGTTCATAGTGGTGAGGGCTGTCAGCACCAGGGGCAGCTGCTGTCTGTGATTGGTTATCAACTAGCTTATTATCATTCTTATACATGGTAACCTGTGGACCAGCTGCAGCATCTTTAGCAGCTGCTGTCATCATATGGCTGTTCACATATTTGTGGGACTGTGAACCTTGTCCAGAAAGCAGGGAGGGAGATGGAACCTCATAACCATCATTAAAGCTGCCAAGTTGACCAGTTACAGCATCTTTGGCAGCTGCTGCCACATGGCTGTTCACATGTTTGTGGGACTGTGGACCTTCTCCAGGGTACAGGGAGGGAGATGGAAACTCATAACCATCGTTAAAGCTGCCAAGATGCTGAATTTGTCCTGAGTCAGATCTTTGAGATGGACCTTCTCTTATTTGTGTACGGGCACCAATTCCAAGACCTTTGTGTGAACTTTCTGACTGATTGATTTTACCTATAGTCTCATAAACTGCTGTGTCAACATCATCAGTTGGAATATTATAGATATGCTGACTGTCATCAGTGCCCAATTTTCCAGATTGATTGTACATGTTGATGTCTGGATGCTGCCTTATCTGGTCATGACCACTGGATGTGCCTGTGGGACTTGTGTTGCTTAAGCCTTGCAGATCTAGAGGAGTGGGATCCCTTTGCCTCCTCTTACGCCTCACACACCATACTCCAACGGCAATAGTGAAGATCATGAATAATCCAAGAATAACACACAGAGTAGCAAGCAGGGGCACAGACAGGAAAAGATTAGTATTAGGACCAGTGTTACTCACTGTCGTGATTGACTGAAAAGTAAAAGGAGAGCTTGTAGACTTGGCCTGTGTTGGGGACAATGATGGTGGAGAACTGGTGACTGGAGACAGGCTAAGAGTAGAGTCAACCATGTGTTTAGTGCTGGAAGTGGAGTAGATCTCTACACAGATCAGGTCTTCAGGATTTACATTCCGTAAATATTCCCCTTGAAGGTTAGCAGGCCCTGCACATCTCATCTGGCCTTCAAATGGGTAAGACCCATTCATCCTCTGCCTAAAGGGAGCCATCCTACAGTCACACTGCCAGGGGTTGTCGGAAATTTGTACATTTGAAATGGAAGCCAGGGTGTCATATGCACTGGGAGGTAATGTCTCTAACTTGTTCTGGTTAAGCCACAAGGTCTGCAGGTTACGAAGTACAACAGATATGCCAGCTGGCAGACTAGTTAGCTTGTTATTGGAAAGAGACAAGCGTTGCAGATTACCAAGTCCCACAAATATTTCAGCCGGGAGACTAGTGAACTGATTACTCTGAAGATACATATTCTGGAGGCTACCAAGTCCCACAAACATGCCAGCTGGGAGTCTAGTTAACTGGTTAGTGTGAAGATACAATACCTGGAGGTTAACAAGTCCTTCAAAGATGTCAGCTCGAAGACTGGTTAACTGGTTCGTGTGAAGAGACAAGGTCTGCAGGTCACCTAGTCCCTCAAATGTATCAGCTGTTAGATTGGTCAATCGATTTTGGTGAAGATTCAACCTCTGCAGATTACCAAGTCCCACAAATATGTTAGCCGGGAGACTAGTTAACTGGTTGATGTCAAGATACAATAGCTGGAGGTTAAAAAGTCCCACAAATATGTCAGCTGAGAGATTGGTTAACTGGTTTTGGCTAAGATCTAAGTACCACAGTTGACCAAGTCCCATAAACATACCTGCCTTTAGATTGGTCAAATGATTATGTTGAAGGTACAGATTAGTTAGGCTGGTTAGGTTTTGGAATGTTTTGTTATGGATCATTGAAATCTGATTGGATTGAAGGTATAATTTTCTCAAGATCCTGTACCTTGAGAAATCAGACTGATTTAAGGTTGTGATGGTGTTGTCAAACAAGTCAAGCCTAGTGATGTTTGTAGGCAGGTCCTGAGGAACACTGCTGAGGCCTCTGTTGCTGCAGTCACAGTGTGATGCACAGGTGCTGTTGCAAGCAGTAGTCAGACCAAATTCCTTCAGCATTATCATCAGTAGAACCAGCATCCTCCTCCCTTTGTTGGACATACTGAAGTGTCGCCTGTACAACAGAGATGAGATACATTTACAAAAGTTCATCTTTGATGGCAGGGTTCAACCAGTCTTGAACAACTCATCATCCCAAAATGGTCAATATGTGGGCATTTTCATGGACTTTTCATGGACAGCTTTTCACTCAGGCCTAAAATTTCCAAACTAAAAAAAAATATTTAAAAACTTTTTTCAGAGCCATTGTAATGGAGAAAATTATTATACTTAACTGTAAACATTTTTTTAAATCCCCTATGAAACTGTAAGTATGTCTGCGAGGATTTTTTTAGATGAAACAATTCGGAACACTGCAGGGTCTTTGACTTTGTATTTCTTCCATCACCAGGGACCAATAATATGCTGACAAGGTCCTGATTCTGTGTGTGACTGCTCAATGTGAGTTCCAGGGGCCCGAGCAAAGTACATCAAAACAGTCTTGAATCTGATGGGGAAGTTTTTACCTTGGGCCACACAGTTTCATCAAGTTTCAAGTTTTTTTTCTAGCCCTCTGTTTTCAACCTGACACCTTATTAGATTTTTATGTTAAAATGTCTATTAAAAAACCAAGAAAACTTGGTTAAACCTACTACAAAATGTATGTCTGATAAATGTGACAGATGAAATCTAAACTAACCTTGGCAGAGAGCGCTTTTGTTAGAATGGTGCAGCACCAAAGCCTTGAAGTGGCCTAACTCAAGGAAATGGCATCTGCAAAAATAAAACAAAAGTGTGCAAGGCCATGTTAAGTTAAAAAAATCATAAATCATATAATTCATGGTTTATATAGAGAATCTCCACAAGAAGGTTAAAAGGTAGGGTAAATTCAGAAATACAGTACTGTGGTATCTCCTGTAATATTTCTTTAGATCATTTCAGCTGCAGAAATAGTTTGAATTGGAAATTAACAATTCCTAAGACAGAGAGTTTAAGTTAGTACCACCATCATTTTCCAGAAATTATTTGCAACATCAAGACAAAATTGTGCAAGTTACGTAAAGTTACGGTAGGATTTGAGGTTATATACTGGATAATTCTGCTTCATTTTGGCAAAACACACACAAGACTTTTCTGATAATGATCATTACTTTCCTTACAATGGAAAATTGCCCCAAGCAACCTAGAATCGTGTTGAACCTCCTCCTGTTTTTGGTGAATTTTATTTATCCTTGTATGAGTGCCAATCAAGTATAGTTACATAAATCTTGAAAAGTACCTTTAGGCCACACCAATTTAATTTCTTGGTTAACGGATTTTTCTAGAAATATAATGGAGCGGGCGGGCAAAAAAAAAAGAAAAATAAAAACAGGCCTAGGCACCCTATTATGGCCCCAAATGGTACAATAGGAGCCATGAAGTCAACACACCAGGCTGGTTCAAAATTTACACAATGAATTTTGAACTTTTAATGATACCACTGCATTGAAATATGGAATGACTGTAACAAGTAATGAGAAAAGGACTGTTTTCTACTGTTCAGGGCAAAATATGAGCATTTTGCAGTTGATTCTGAACTTTTATTTTTATTTGCAAATCAGAAAAAAATGAAGTGGCGAATCCGTTAACCAAGAAATTAAATTGGTGTGGCCTTAAGTTAAATAATTAACTTCAGTGAATAATAAGAGCTTAATTGACAAAACCTGGCACACTGTGTCAACCAAGTGACTTGTCCCTGTTTCTGTGTCGCCATTTTGTTGTGACGCATGAGCTAAAAATTTGATCGGACAATCTTTCCAAAGTTTTAACTTCTCATTGACATAAACTACATCAGAAATGAAGTAGGGGCACAGAGAAGAAGCTGATTGACTCACCTCAGTATGAAAGGAAGTTGTCTTATGTCTGCAAACTCCTTAAAGTCTCAGAGTCCGTCTTAACTGTGTCTTTCAGTGTGTCCTTCAACTGATGAGCGAGGTGGTTGGACTACCTCAACTCAAGGACGTTGAGTTGAGCCAGCACTGCCTGTAATTATGTTACATGCCCACAGGTGATACCTGTGCCAGCCTTGTGAACATAATGAATTGTTTGTGATACTCTGTATACTATAGACAGTGCTATCGGGGCACAAAATACCTTTTCTACACTGCTGTTTACTAGTAGCTACTTGTAATTCATATTCATAATACCCATTCTGATTCTTTTCATCAGGAGTAAAATAGTAGCTAGTCTATTACAACCTGACAAAAATTATCGTTTGCTGCAAAAATTCAGGTTGCAGGTGGGTATTTTGAGCCCTGGGCTCTGACGTCAGATGCCAAACTCATCACTGCCTTTAGTAAATTGTTAAACTTTAGTCCAACACACTATTTACAGGGATCAAATTTTCAGCGACCACTGTCGCCTTCATCAGGATAATTAATGACCAATCACTTCACAACTGATGAAGGTGACAGTGGTCGCTGAAAATTTGATCCCTGTAAATAGTGTGTTGGACTAAAGTTTAACGTTTACTATGGTAACCAACACAGATGAACTTTCATGATAATCATCACTGCCTTGTTATGCTCGGGGGACATTTGGGGAATAACCTTGAGAGAACTTAAGAAAAAACTGTTGCATATTTTTGTAGGTCTGAAGTGTTATGCAATTATTACATTACAAATTTCGTGCAGTTGCAGTATGTTGGTTCACACACCTGTAGTTGTTGGCAGTTATTCCCCCCCCCCCCCACCCCCCATGCAGGCAGCACAGTACCTGAGTGGTATTGACTCAGAGGTGGCACAAGACTTGTATTTGTGAGGGTGGGGTGGGGGGCTCAGAAGGGTTATTTTGATTTTAATTTATAAATATGTGTGTGTATGTGTGTGTGTGTGTGTGTGTGTGCGTGTGTGTGTTTGTCTGTATGTATGTGTCACACTGGTTATATTCATCTCTACAACGTTAACTGCCCTTTTTAGAGTAACACAACAGCTGTTCAGACACACAGAGACTTGAGACCACGTAGCCAGCACAGTTTTATTTTCCTCAGTATCAATCGAAATTATGTGACATTTACGTTACATCGATGCTTCCCACAAACAAAAATACAAACTAAAACAAACAAATAAACTCAATAAGTACGTACTAAGAAAGTTGCTATATGTGTTTCTCAGCTCTTTTGCTAGTCTAAGACATTGCAGTATGTCAGTTCTGTGTCTTAAAATAGAAGGCAATTTCAAACTATTAATTCAATCACATAACAGTTACTGTAAGCTATAATATATCAGTGAAACAAGTCCTTTTTCCAGAAATATACAAAGTCATTTCAAACCACCAGGTACATGTATTTTGCTTTTTAGATTTGTATGTAATCTAATTCACTAATTTAAAGGCTACTAAGATTATTTTGTATAGATGTTAAAATCATAAATTCCATACAAAGCTATATAGTCCCTGTGACTGCACAATTTAACAATCTGTACGGAATTAAGGTGGCCCACAGGTTCGAAACATAAATTTTAATACATTGGGTTGAAAAAGTATATTATGAAGTAATTAAACATGTGGTATTAGTACTAAGTTTACTGAATTTGAAAGCTGTACAAATCATTATTTCTTTTAAATCCCACACCACAGTTCTTTTCTTTATTTATTCATACATAACACTTAAATACATATACGTGTGGTTGATCTACATGTACAAAGTGTCCATTTTGAAATAAAATGTTCACCAGGTAGTCGAGTAGAGCAGAACCATGGGCCAGATCTCCTGATCCTGGTTCCTGTTTTTGCTGCATAAATATGTTGTATGTACTAATTTGCATGAATATATCTATTAAGAGTTTCCACACAATCTCTACATGTATATACTAGTATACTAAACTGTGGGTCATAGACCTAAGTCTGTCATTGTAAAGCAGTTCCTTGACCAAGAGTATTTTTGTGGCCCCTCTAAAACTTTTTTTTTGCCTCTACTGTTATCAATGCCCACTTTTGTTCTCAATGTAGGTGTAATATTGTACGTGTAATATTGTACATCGATAGGAAAACCTCCACCTTTATACCAAACCTTTCTGGCCATACAGGACTCCTATTCAGAGAGTAATTCTTCAAAGCTGTTGCTAAGGGTTGTCTTATTCACCAACCAATCATCTAATCAATCCATAAATCTTCTAATCAATCACCTAATCAATTAATCAATAGCCTACTGGTTTTGTAAACCATGAGGCATCAGGGATGTGTATGTGTGCTGCTGACTGCTGGGGTTCCTCAGGGGTTCATAGTGGTGAGGGCTGTCAGCACCAGGGGCAGCTGCTGTCTGTGATTGGTTATCAACTGACTCATCGTCATTCTCATACACAATAACCTGCGGACCAGCTGCAGCATCTTTAGCAGCTGCTACCACGTGGCTGTTCACATATTTGTGGGACTGTGGACCTTCCTTTGCAGATTCTATCTCATCTTCATTCTCATATACCATAACTTGGGGACGAACTGCAGCATCTTTAGCAGCTGCTGCCATCTGGCTGTTCACATATTTGTGGGACTGTGGACCTTCTCCAGGGTACAGGGAGGGAGATGGAACCTGGTAACTGTTGTTAAAGCTGTCGAGATGCTGCATTTGCCCTGAGCCTGGCTGTGATGTTTGAGATGGGCTAACAACGTCGTCATAATCTGCTTCATCTGTCCATGTATCGTGGCTGCTTATTGCATGAGCAGCTGCATCTGCTGATTCAATATGGGAATCAGCCGGAGGGCCAGTTTGATTTTCAGGGGGAAGGGAAGGGGGCGAAAACCAAGTAACCAAAGCTGTCAAGACTCTGTCTGTTTTCTGCACTTTGGTATGGATTTTCTGATTGATTGACTTCACCTATGGTGTTGTACTCTGCTGTGTCAGGGTCCTCATCTGTTGGGAGGTTATAGATATGCTGGCTGTCTTCTGTATCAGAATGTGGTGTTTCAGATTGACCTTTTATTTCTGCTTTTGTTGTAAATTCCTGCATCCTTAGCTGGTCATCAAGACCATTGGATGTGCCTGTGGGGTTTGTGTTACTAAAGCCTTGCACAGGAGAAAGATCCCTTTGCCTTCTCTTATATATACACCATACTGCAAAGCCAATAGTAGAGATTAGGAGGAGTACAAGAAAAACACACAAAGTGGCAAGAAGGGACACAGACAGGACAATGCCACCATCAGCAGGGCCAGTATTGCTCTCTGTTAGTTTTGATGTCATAGTTGAAGCAAAAGGAGGGTCAGTAGTGTCAACCATATGTTTTGTGCTGGAAGTGGAGTAGACTGATGTTGTCTCTTCACAGATCAGGTCTTCAGGATTTACATCCTGTAAGAGTTGCCCTGTAAGGTTAGCAGGTCCGGCACATCTGATCTGGTCTTCAAATCGGTAAGACCCGTTCATCCTCTGCTTAAAGGGAGCCATCCTACAGTTACACTGCCAGGGGTTGTTGGAAATGTTGACTGTTGAAATGGAAGCCAGCATGTTATATGCCATGACTGGTAGTGTCTCTAATTGGTTATTATCTAATGTAAGCTCTGACAGTGCTGAAGCATTCAAGTTTGATAAGGCTTCTACAGGGAAAGTGCTGATGTTGTTATGAGAAAGTTTCAGTGTTTGAAGCTGAAGTAGATTCCCGAATGTGTCGGCTGTGATGGTGCTGATGTTGTTGTGCTGAAGCTCTAGTATACGTAGCTTTGTTGTGTCATTGAAGGTGCCTGCCTCAATACTGTGGATGTTATTACTGTAAAAGTATAGCTCCTCTAAGTTACCAAGTCCCACAAATATGTCAACTGGCAGACTAGTCAACTGGTTAGAGTAAAGCCACAAGCGCTGTAGGTTTCCAAGTCCCATAAATATGTCAGCTGACAGACTAGATAACTCGTTCCTGGAAAGAGACAAGTTCTGCAGATTACCAAGTCCCACGAATATGCCAGCTGGCAGACTAGTTAACCGGTTCCTGTTAAGATACAAAGTCTGCAGATTACCAAGTCTGACAAATAAGTCAGCTGACAGACTAGTTAAACTGTTAATGGAAAGAAACAAGGTCTGCAGATTACCAAGTCCCTCAAATATGTCGGCTGACAGACTAGTTAACTGATTACTGTAAAGATTCAAGGTCTGCAGATTACTAAGTCCCACAAATATACCAGCTGGCAAACTAGTTAACTGATTATTGTCAAGCCGCAAGGTCTGCAGATTAGCAAGTCCCACAAACATGCCAGCTGTTAGATTGGTCAAATGATTATAATAAAGGTCCAGGGCAGTTAGATTGGTTAAGATGTGGAATGTGTTGTTATGGATCATGGAGATCTGATTGAATTGAAGTTCTAATGTTGTCAAGCTCCTGTACCTTGAGAAATCAGACTGATTTAAGGTTGTAAGGTCGTTGTGCTCCAAGTCAAGCCTAGTGATGTCTGTAGGCAGGTCCTGAGGAACACTGGTGAGGCGTCTGCTGCCGCAGTTACAAACTGATGAACAGCTGCTGCTGCAGGCTGCGGTCGGGCCAGCTTCCTTCAGGATGATCAGCAGAAGAACCAGCATCCTCCTCGCTTTGTTGGACATACTGAAGTGTCGCCTGTACAACAGAAATTAGATACGCTAGTTTAAAAGTTCATCTGTGTAACTAAATGGCAGGGATCAACAAAACTTACCTTATAGGGTCAACACAAACATTGGGCATGTTCGCTAGCCTATAAACCAGCAGTTCACTGGTATGAAATTTCAGAAACAATGTTACCAAAAAAGATAAATTAGCATACATGTACATAGATCAGTCTCCAATCTGAGGGGGACTCCGAAGTCTTTATTTTGGTCCACACAGTTTTTTTTCAGTCTGATTCCTTGTTAGATTTTTGTCTAAATGTCTAAAAACCAAGAGATAAACTTGGTAAAGCCTAAGATGGCCTTAAACTAACCTTGGCAAAGGTTGCTATTACTGGTATGAGAATGATTCTGCCCCAAGGCCTTGCAGTGGTCCAAGGCATCTGCAAAAATAAAACAAACTTGAAATAGCATGGTTTACACAATGTATGCAGTATCCATAAAGATCTTACTGAGAAGTTCAAAAGGTTATTTAGGCCACACCAATTTAACTTGTTGGTTCTTGGATTCGCCTCTTCGTTTTTTTCTGATTTGCAAAAAAAATAAAAATTTGATTCTGGTCCTGAATCAACTGAAAAATGCTCATATTTTGCCCCCAACAGTTGAGGAAAGTCCTTTTCTTCCTAGTTGTTACAGTTTTCCCATCTATCATTGCAGTGGTTTGATTAAAAGTTCAAAATTCAATGTTTAAATTTTAACCCAGCCTTTTGTGTTGACTTCATGGCTCATTCCATAGCATTTAAGCCTATAATAGGATGCCTAGACCTGTTTTTATTTTTATTTTTTTTCGCCCTGTCGCTTCATATTTTTTCTGAAAAAATCCGAGAACCAACAAATTAAATTGGTGTGGCCTTAGGGAGAAATTCAGAAATATTACGTATTTCAGAATAACCTATAACTGGTAGTCAATTATCCTTGTTGAGTGTCTTAAGGCCACCCAGTCAAATACAACTACCATGATAAAATTCCATAGAAAGGAGAGGATAATATCAGAATGTGGCTGCCTGTGTGTATTAGCCACTGCCTTCTGACATTTTCCCTGTTTGACATTTCCTTGTCGCCATTTTGTTATGGCGCATGAACTAAATATTTGATCTGACAATCTTTCCAACAATTTTACTTCTTATGGCCCATTAAAATACATCCTGATTAAGTAGGGGCACAGAGAAGAAGTTGATTGACTCACCTAAGTATGGAATAAAGTTGTCTTAAGTCTGCAAACTCCTTAAAGTCCCAGAGAGTCTGTATTACGTGTGTTCTTCAACCCTTCCCTGAGGTGGTTGGACTACCTGAGATTAATAACAGACGTTGAGTTTGGCCAACACTGCCTATAATTACGTTACATGCCCACAGGTGATACCTGTGGTAGTTAACTCTGCCAGCCATGTGAACATAATGAGCTGTTCGTGATACACTCTAAACTGCTATCAGGACTCAAAATATTTTTCTACACTGCTGTTTAGCTACTTGTAATTCATAACACCCATTCTGATTCTTTTCATCAGGAGTAAAATAGTAGCTAGTCTATTACAATCTGAAAAAAATTATCGTTTGCTGCAAAAATTCAGGTTGCAGGTGGTTATTTTGAGCCCTGCGCTGTGACGTCAGATTCCAAACTCATCACTACCTTGCTACACTCGGGAGACATTTTGGGAATGACCTGGCTTTAAGTGTTTACATGAGCTATGTAACTTGTAAGTTGCGTCTTACAGATCAACATTGATCCAGAGACAGTCCTGTAGTTTTTAACAGTAAGGGAGGGGCCAGGCTGGCTGGAGTCAGGATAGTCTTACTAATCACTTGTAGGTATTGACAGTGATCCTGTTTTCCCCCAGACCGCAGCACTTGAGCGGAATTGAGCTAGTGCGAGACCTGTGCGGGGGACGGCTGGAGGTTTGGGGTTAGGTGTGTGTGTGTGCTGTGTCTGTATCTGTTTGTGTGTTTGTTTGTTTGTGTCTCACGTGTGTGTGTGTGTGTGTGTGTGTGTGTGTCTGTATGTGTGTGTGTGCGTGTGTGTGTGTGTCTGTATGTGTGTGTGTGCGTGTGTGTGTGTGTGTGTGTGTGCGCGCGCGCGTGTATGTCTGTGTGTCTGTTAACAGTAGTCCTCTTCTCCATGCAGACCCCAGCACTTGAGCGGTATTGAGCTGGTGCGAGACCTGTGCGGGGGGCGGCTCGAGGGAGGAAAAGTCTCGTCCACGGAGATCGGCTTCACTCCGGGACAGATCCAGGGCGGAAACTTCCTCGCAGACACTCACACAGCAGGGTAAGGACAAAAATTGTTTCATCAGGTTGGTACATCATAGGACATTGTAATTTCTTTATAACTTGTTAAGTGTCTTACCTGCTTACGTTCGAGTACTCCAGTCAGAAGCTCTAAGGAAGATATATTATATTATATAGGTATATAGGTATATATTTTAATAGTATGTATATATGTGTAATATATGTTATGTACCTTATCTTGCTGTTATTGCTGTAAATACCAATGCCATTCAGGCAACACATTTTTTGTATGTCTGCAACGTTGGTATGAAATAAAGAATAAGAGAATGGAGATGTTTGACAGGCATTGAAACGTAATCAGTTGAGACAGTTTCTGGTTGTGTATAAAGAAACTCCAATATACAACAGGGTAAGGCATTGGTTTTTCAAATATCTAGGAAGTATGTATGTTTCTGTGAAAATGTAAAGATAATTGTTAAGGCCGTAGGGGTGGAGCCCATTCCTTTCCGTCCCAACCAAAGTCAATTATTACACCTGGATGGAGTAAGTAAATAAAGTCTTGTAAATGCCTTTCCCAGGCAGGACATAGTGTGTTGCCAGGAATGCCAGGAATCAAACCCACAACGTTTTTAGTTGATCTTGTGTCTACTGGCCTAGCCACTCGATCATTCATTGCCATCAGATTAATGTGTGCCATCTATCTATTCATATGTAGCCTCAATGTGCCTCCAATCAATTTACTAAGTTCTAGTCTCCACTATGCAAACCTAAGGCTAGCTGTCACAAGATCCACAGGTCTAGCAAAGACAATCCTGAAAAGTTCTGTGCAAGGAGAAAGAAGAACACTGGCTAAGACAGAAAAAGAGATACATGTAATCACAATAGGAGAGCATTTTACAGCTTTTAAAGTTATAGAATATTTCAAAACTGTTCTCTGTTTCCCCAGGAGTATCTGCCTGCTGATGCAGGTATCTCTCCCCTGTCTGCTGTTCTCCCCTGGTCCTGCACAGCTCACGCTCAAGGGAGGGACCAACGCTGAGTTTGCCCCTCAGATAGACTACACAACCATGGTAATCACTACTAATCAGGCAAAACTCAGTTTTATTTCTGGTTTTACTCAAAATACTCATATGGACTCCAGAATAATGTTATAGACTGTTATGATGTCCGTGCCAAACTCCACTGTAATGTCTTGTCTTTGTCAGCAGGGCTTTTGCTATGGGCACGGGCTAGTTGTGTAGCCCTGGCTGTGTGTGCTGAACAGCAAAACCACTAGATAAAGAGAAAGGAACTGACTTGTTGGTACTTTTGTCCACCAGGTGTTTGAACCCATAGCTGAGAAGATGGGAGTGAAATACACCTGTGATGTCAAGAGAAGGTAAGACTCAAGAAAAACAGTGGGCTAGACTTTACAGGTGAAAACAAATTTTAAAGTACAACAACATGTACAATAAACAAAACTGGCTTAATGTAGCTTTCAGTGCTCACAGATGCATAATACTGTCTGGTGGTTCAACTCTAGGCTTAGCCTTCAAAGCTCTGAAACTTATGATATACATGTAATACTAATGAATGACAAAATAAAGGTTTATGTAGATTTTGTATGGCTGCTTATTCATTCTGAGCTATGCATGGTCTCTCTTAAAGGTAGACTGTGTTATCCACAAAGGCTGATACCACACCAATGTAGTGATTTGTTAGTTCTGAAACTTACTATATGCTTATCTGGAAAAATATAATAAAAACAAACCCTAAGAACCAGGTTCATGCCTTGGTAACTCTATATGCCCATGCCTATAGAGTGAATACGGTCATATTCAAGATTTTCCTTCTTGCCGTCTGCTTTTGCTTGCTGTATTAATTTTCAAAATGTCCCCAAACCAAGTTTTATGGAGTTACCTGGTAATACAGTCACATTCAACTTTTCCTGCTTGCTACCTGCTTTTCCTTCCTGTGTTTTATTTTTAAAATGTCTGAGAAGTTGATTGGTCTGGTCTGAAAGTGTTTTTTTCTGTTTTCAGGGGGTACTACCCGAAGGGTGGTGGGGAGGTCCGAATCACCACCTCTCCGGTAGCGATGGTATCTCCCATCACCCTCATGGACAGGGGTCAAATCACAAAGGTCACAGGAAGGTCATGGGTCGCAGGGTCACTGCCTGTCAAGGTCAGTTGAAGGACAGCTCATGATTCGACCTTTTAGCTTTTATGAAGCCTCTTGTATTTCTTTAACCTGCCATCAAAGTTAATAATGTTGTTTGAGGATTCTTCTTTATTTCAAGGCATGGCAACCCCCCTAGCAGCTTTCTTTTAAACTGCAGAATACAAGTACATAAATAACATTTTAGAGACCACAATGTACATCAACTTGGCAGAGGTTTTTGCTTTTTTGCTGCTTGCAAGGTTATGATATTGTTGGCATTGGTTTTTATAGTGAAGTAAGGAGAATGCATGTTCAGCACCAAGGACAGACATAGCACTTACTGATAATTCTGTAATATGCTCTGAATGTAAGCCACAGTTTTTAGCTTTTGACTGAAAAAGTTCAGAATTGTTATTGGGGTTTGCTTTCCTGATTACAACAAAGGAATGCGTGTTCAGCACCAAGGACAGACATAGCACTTATTCGGAATTCTATCATACATGTATATGTATACAGAAATGCACAGAATGATTGTGATCATGTGTCAAACGTTTTACTCACTCTCACTTTTATATAATACTATCCGGTTTATCATCTGTTGTTTCCCATCTTCCGAGGGTTAGACGTGCTTGCAGAGCAATACTGAGGCTTGATGGCAGCCAGCCACTTGCCTCTATCCTATGGGTTGACGTTATGTAGGTTAAAGTGGAGAAAGTCCTCCCTTATGTTGTCTGTCCATCTCTTCCTTGGATGCCCTCGTGGATTTTAGCACTTTAGATCCAGTGTGTTGATCTTCTCACAATTTTAATTTGTATCTATCCGTCCTGCAGCTTGCCCACCTGGCTGGTAAGGCAGCCACATCCCTGATTAAGAGAGAGTTTCCAGATGTTCCGGTGGACATCGAGGCTGTTCAGGAGCCCAGACATGCTGCTTTTGGGAACGGCAACGGCATTGTGTAAGTCACTGGGTAGTGATGTTTTCCTGTTTTCTTCTATCTTTAGTTGAATCTTGTAAAGGAAAGCACAACTTGAGAGTTTTGAAACATTCAAGCAAAAAATATGATGTTAAGATGTACACTACAGTCTTTTACATTTCACATAACAGAAAATTTGTGTACAAATTAGTAGTGTATTTACTACTAACTTTTACTAGTACTCAGTAGCAGTGCCACGCCATTGTTGACAGTTCACAAACACGAGTACTACTGGTAGTTTCTTTTACTGCCATGCTTACCTCTAATAATGGGAAACCTGTGGTACTATTACCTATTTTTCCAATTTAGAGTGATAATTGTTCCTCTAAACCATGGAGGTAGAAAAAGAGATGGTATCATGTGTACCTGTTCGTGAAGGTTAGAAATCCAGGTAACGAGATACACATTCAAGAAAACTGTTTCAAGTATCATCAATTACTGTGGCATCCACTTCTTTTCATCAGTGACTGATAAGTAGTAGATGCTACCTGAAATGTCTGACAGTTTTCAAAGTCTATCCATTAGCTTGACTAACATTTTTCTTTACTGTGACAGAATCATGGCAGAAACCAGCACCGGTTGCAGACTGGGAGGCTCGGCCCTGGGGAAGAGAGGAGTTCAGGCAGAGGATGTGGGAAGGAAGGCCGCTCAGATGTTAGTGAAGAACATGAAACATGGAGGATGTGTGGATGAATACCTACAGGACCAGGTGGGACATTTCCTATTGAATTATCTTTTAATTTCCCAGTAAATTATCTTTTGGTGTAATGTTTTAGTTAGTTTGTAAAAGAAAAGTTAGGTACATAGGTATACTATAAAGGCCGCACAGATGTTAGTGAACAACATGAAATATGGAGGGTGTGTGGATGAGTATCTACAGGACCAGGTGAGGGTTTTCCCATTCAATTAAATCTCAGACTAAAGTGTTAGTGCATGTGTGTTGTGTTTACTGGGTAAGAGTTCAGGCAGAAGATGTGGGAGGAAGGCAGCTCAGATGTTACTTGTACTGAACAACATGAAACATTTCTACAGTTTCTACAGGTCCCATTCAATAAGTTTGGACAGATGAGGGGGCACTTTTGTTGTCTATGTTTGTGTATACTTGCGAACAGAGGAGTACAGGCAATCACAATCATAGGAGGTGGTATACACACATGTTTTTCACTCCAACTGTAGCCTGCTTACCAAACCTATGTTAGCTCCCAAGTCCTATGTCCTCTCTCTATTTGTCAAAAGGATATAGGGCTCAGGAGCTAAAATTAAGGTTTGGTAACCAGGCTAGCCCAAGTGTCTGTGCCCTCTACTTTTGCACATGTCAACTGTCTTGCTTCCATTAAATGTAGTAAGATGTAATATGTGCATTTTTAACATTTATCGATGTTTGTTTTGCAGTTGATCTTGTTCATGGCCCTGGCTAAAGGCAAGTCCTCGGTGAGAAGTGGGCCGATCTCTCTACACACAAAAACTGCTATATTCATCGCAGAAACTCTTACAAAGGTGGGTGTAGCCCTTGCTTGACTTCTAGATGTATATATTATTTCCAGTTTCTGCATGCCAGCTGTATAAGATAAATGTATATTTCAATGATTTGTTGATAAATGCTAGACATCCAGGTAATGATAATTATACATGATAAAGTCAAGTAACTGGATAGACTTTTAAAACTGTCAGGCATTTCAAGTTGTATCCACTAACTTTCCGTCACGGACGAAAAGTATTGGATGTCATTTGAAATGTCTGACAGTTATCAAAATCTATCCACTTTTTTATGTAACATTTTCCTTTTGTAGATTGTACTTCATTTGAAGTAATGAGTCTGACAGTTTTTCTTTTCTACATCTTGACTCCAGGCAAAGTTTACAGTAACTCCAGAAGGAGACCCAGAGACGGGCACCAACATCATCGAATGTGAGGGCATTGGGTTGGAAAACAGACATGTCTGACAGACATCTCAACTTCAACTACTTCTTGTAGGGCTACCTGTGTACCGAAAGTTCTAGCACAGTAACAGCAGGCATATACATGTATGCTTTGGTGTGATGGTCAAAGTTCCAAACAAAAGCAAGCTACACCTACGTGTTGAACAGCTTGCACTTTGTAATAAAGAAGGAAAAAGAATGTAGCTTTTCCATGCTTGGTAACTCTTTTGGTTAGCAACATTGGGTGTGAAACATCTTAATACTGTATGTACACTGAGCTCAGACAACAAAAAGAAATGCCTTTAAATAATTTTATTTAGTAATTATTGCCTTAGTAATGACTTAGTCATCTTTTATGTTGTGTTTATTGTTTAATCTTATGGACAAGTGTGAACAAAGGGAAAGAATAAAGTTCACAAGATTACTGATGTTTGCGTTGTTGTTAATCTTTCATACAAATCCATCTAAAGATCTTGATTTACAGGTTCAAAGACACAGGCACAGATAAAACATGTTGTTTATAGTATGAAAGTCTCATCTTTTATAGCAAGGAAATTGCTCTGTCAAGTGCAAGCAAATTCCCAATGGGAATATTGAATACAAAAACTTTATTGCACAACAACAGTAAAAGTATGGTAAATGCTGGTACAAAACTACAGTTCCATAAGGCTAACTACCTAGTACAAGAGTGCGTAGAATGGGGTGAGAACATTCTCCAAGCAGAGGTTTGGGTTTTGGCTTATTTTTGGCGTGTTTTATGCTTTTTTTATCGGTCTTTCTTTTTTAGACAGTTCTTTTACGTCAAAAAAAGCAGTACAAAACAGAAACCCCGATATAAAAGCCTAAAACACGCCCAAAATACCGGTAAGCCAAAACCCAAACCTCTGCTTGGAGAGTAGAATGAGAATAATGCTACGCATCTTGCGCTTTAGACCTATTTCGCTAGGGGTCGCCCTTGCACTGCCCAAAAACGCAGCACGGTAAAACTCCGGTGCGAGACGATTCAGCATCCTACAGTGTATTTCCAACATGGCGGTGACAATGGAAGGACCGCTGTCGAAATGGACCAACGTTATGAAGGGCTGGCAGTACCGCTGGTTCGTTTTGGACGACAGTACCGGTCTGCTATCCTACTACACGGTAAGTTGAACATTATGGAAAGCATGACAACTATATGTGTATCCAGAACCGTGCTTTATCCAGGGCTATTCCCAGGCATGGTTCTGGATAGTCCACGCGTGTCCAGAAAATTTATCGTTCATGGGGAAAATATTTACGTTCTTGGATACGCGGAGACTATCCAGAATCTTGCCTGATTCTAACCCTGACCCATTCAGCATAGAAATAGATAGGCACGGTTCTGGATACTATAATAAGTCCTTGCTTTGAGGCTATATCTGTTTATTTTGGGGGGCGTGGATTCTTTAATGTCAGCCAGCACAGATTTTCTGAATTGATACTTGACACTACATTGAAATTGATTCGAAACAACAAGAGAATTAAACAAGGGACGTTCTTTGTTGTATGAATTGCCAAAAAAAGGAAGAAGAAGACAAATTTGCCCGATTTCTTCACGTTTTTTCCAGCAGAGTTTGTGGCCATGATACTAGTAAATATTATTTTGTGGTGTCACTTACAAGAAAATTATCAAATTATGAGTTCGAAGTAGGTAAACAGATCAACAGATATGTCTGTTAAACCCTTCATACTAGATAATCATTTCTTCTGCGTTGTGTTTTCTATTTAAGTCATCTCTGAAACCATTTTGTAAGTATTTGAGTCACTTGAAACCATGAACCTGAGAACTCGCCTCTGGTGTAACCCATATTTGGTATGAGGCCAAAGTTCAAGGCAATTGAGTTACAATGCAAAAGTAATAGTGATGATGAAAAAATTGTTGACAATGAAAAAATACAACTACTGCAGCTGCATATATTTCATGAGTTATTGTTACAATCCACCACCATACGACAAGAAAGCAGGTTGTTTCTGCCAGAAACCTGTTTGTAAGAAACAGGAGGAGCCAGAAGAAACAGATAAAAACCCACAGGTCCCAGGCCGGGGTTCGAACCCATGACCAAACCGGGGAACCAGTCCATATGCCAACACTCTAACCGCTCGGCGAAAAGGTCTAGACCCATTGGCCGGGTTAGTTGGTAGCACCTATAAACCCCCAACTGTTACACTGTGGTCGTATTTACCCTCCATGAAAATGGGGGTACTGTTTTTACTCCGTTTCATGTTTGGTCTGATATCTGAAGATCGGTGAGAAGGAACTGTACGATATTTGGCAGATTGATGGATGGGGCCTTGGAGATTGTGTAGGTTGACTTTGAGCCCCTGGTGATTGACCTTGGTACTGCAGTTTAATTTTTTTATTCTGTTGTTTTCGCATTATGGACTGTTTGTGCGATATTAAGGTAGCATGTAGTTGTTATTACCATGGTTTAGTGGTTTAAATTTGGGTCCCCTAGCTGTTTGCGTTTGATATTTACAAAATGTTTAATGTTGGACTTTTTGTGTTGAATGTTTGGAAAATCTAGGGGATGGTTTGGTATGATTTTTGGTATGTGGGTAGTTGTTGAGTCTCTTTGTGTTTTGGAGTGCATTAGCAGGTTGTCGCATATTTTTATTGCTTGATTTAAAAGGATTTTCACTTTTTCACCCCTACTTCATAATAGGATGGTCTGTTTGACCCAAAAGTTGGGACAGAGTGTTTTTGTTTATACCTCCAGCTGGTAGGTCAGACCCAGGCAGCCCTATCTATTTTTACCCCTATAGAGTCTGCAGGAAAATAAATCTTGTTTGTCTGGTCTGCAGGTCATTTGTCTGGTCATTGACCTACATGTACAGGCAAATGTAGCCTGGGTACCATCCCCAGTAGTATATTCGCAAACTCTATAACAGTTTGACTCATAATATCTCTATTGAAATACACCAAAAGATTACAAAATAACAAGCTATTTCATGGAGGGATGATGTCTACGACTTCTCCTTGTTTAACCTGCATTCCTCCTCCAATCATTTCCAGTCCAAAGACAAGATGATGCGAGGAGCCAGGAGGGGCTGTGTTCGCCTCAAGGTGGGTTTGTTTGTTTGTTTGTTTGTTTGTTTGTTTGTTTGTAGGGCATAACTGATGAACTGTGTAGAACTAATCTCCAAGCAGATCATATGGTAGCAAGGCAGTATCCATTGAACAGAGGAATGTCCATCAATGGATAACTGTCTGGATAATGCCACTGTCTGGCCAATTTGGTACTGTCTTTTGCAGCCACCAAGGATCTGCTTGGTGATTATGTAGAACAAGACTTGAAAGAAATACTGCCTTGTAAGTTGTTTAATGAAATAACACCCAACCATTCATTCAATAAATCAATCAATAAAGGCATTGATTCGTTCACTTAATCAATCAATCAATCAATCAATCAATCATTGAATCAACCAATCAATCAATTAATCAATCAATCAAATTCATTCAGACAAATTAATACATATTTCTGGTATCAGGTCCACCAGAGTAGTTTAATTCAGTTGAAAACATGTTTCTAACATGTAAAGTCTATGAAATAGAAGTGTACCGCGATTACTTTTGTGTGAAATTTCTATCAAAACCTAACTTTTCCTCATCAGGGGGCCAGCATTGGTACTGAGGACAAAACCAACGTGTACGACCCTGGCCACAAATTCGCGGTAGGACAAAACCATGGAAAACCTTCGGAGGTGGCTGGGTCTTTGGTTTCTTTATTCCTTTATTTTATAGAAGCCACTGGAGTAGCTCTTTGGCTACCAATCCATTCTCTATTGGTTATGGGGTTAGGCAGCAGGGAGAAGGTTAACCTTTGGTACACTGAAGTAGCTATTTACAATGTATCTACAAATTCTCCGTAGGTTACAGAGTTAGGCAGTAGGGAGAAGGTTAACTTTTGCACAAAGTAGCTATTTGGCTACCAATTCTCTATTGGTTATGGGGTTTGATCTCAATGAGAGGGTTATGATATACATTGTACATGTATATCATAAGGGTATAAGGGTTGACTGAGGTCTTAATATGTACTAAGGTCTTGACTGAGGTCTTATGTACTAAGTGTTGAGGGGTTTCTATGTAGAGAAGTAACATGAAGTGCAATGTGCTGGCGGCATTTCTTAAATTAAATTTCAATTCTTAATTCACATGCCAACATTAACATTGCAGAGATGTACGCAAAGTGGCCAGAATCGGGTTGGTGTTTACATGGTGACAAGGACTAAAAAAATTCACATATTCTGATATGTGCATATGAATACAAACACTGACATGGCAGTTCCCAATTTTATTTCTTGCTTAGGGTGCAGTGATAGGGATCGATGATGAAGATGACAGTACTTTCACCATCAGCTGTGATGGAAAGACCTTCCACTTCCAGGGTAAGTTCAGACAATACATGTAAACTGGAACTCTGTAGAAATGACTACAACTAACTGTCAGCCATTATCTGGCACTACAAAACAGAGCTTGGCTATAGTGTGGCGTCGGGTGGTGTAGTGGTTAGAACAATAGACTGTGAACCGGTAGACCCGGGTTCGATTCCGAGTCGTACCCAGTACATGTCTGAACATGCGCCCCGACGTTGTGCCCTTGGGAAAGGCACTTTACACGAATTTCCTCACTCCACCCAGGTGTGAATGGGTACCTAACTTCAGTTGGGGAAAGTCGTATTGAGGTCATCTTGTGGCGCCGAATGGCAGCCGCACAGCCCCTTGCGACTGTGTGTATCATTTGTATTATTTGAATGTTGTAATTGTTGTGATTTGTATTGCTTATTGTGTGATACCCTGCATCAATTCAGCCGTAAGGCTGCGACTGCATGGGTACTGTTTGGACAATAAAAACCATTTATAGCTAGCCAGTGCTGTAATTACCTTGTCTTCTTGGTATGTGGAAGCTAACTTCTTCTTTTTGTACAACTGTACATCAATTTCTTTTCTGTTATCCATACATTTTTAAAAAATCTTGAAGAGTAACTTGTCTTGGTTACAGTCTTAGCTAGGCCTCTGACCATGTAAACATTATGGTAGTCAGAGGTAGACTGATGTCTGTTAGTTTATGTTAGCTGACTTTATTGAGTGATGTTATAGTACAAGCATAGTACATTCACACAGGTGTAAAGAATGTTGTTTTCTTACTTCTGCAGCTAGAGATGCGGACGAGAGGGAGCACTGGATCTCAGCACTGGAGGACACCATCACTCGCCACTCCCAGTCTATGAGTGTAGGTCTTGTAGTAAGTGTTGCACTGTAGACATATATAACAGTATGCACCACCACTCAGTCTCCTAGTGTAGGTCTTGTAGTAACTATTAGTGTTATACTGTAGACATACCAACTACTTATTCACCATCACTGACAAGACTTCTGGTGTAAGTCTTCATGTACATACAGTACACTCTAGAAATCACAGCATTGACTTCACACGACTCAACAGGCCATACATTTTGATGTCCTTGATAAACTCCATCCAAGATTCCACGGCTCACCACAACCTCTGTTGCCTGCTAACTGTAATTTGGTTTTGTCTACAAGTATAACACACGTACAGTCAGCACGTGTAGGTGTATACAGAAAAACGGATTTTATGGCCTGAGTGCACCGCTGTGTTTTTGATGTTTCTGTTTCTCCCTCCAGTACACGAGCAGCGTGACCTCTCACCCCATCACCACCACGGCTGACTTCGACACCAAACTGATGGAGGCCGACGCCTACCTGCAGATTCTTATTAAACAGACTAAGGTGGGTTAACTCTAACCCTTGACCTTCAACCCTTAAACCCTTACCTTTAACCCCTAAACTTATCTACAGATTCTCATCAAACAGACCAAGGTGTGCTGTGTCTGTTTTGTTGAAAAGGTTCTACAAAAGAATACCACGAAAATACCACTTTGTACAAGGAAGATGAGACAAGAATAAGTCTAGATTTCACATGAAAGAAAGGTCATGACGATTGTGGATCTCATGAGATGATATGCCCAGGCAAGATTTAGGGATTTGGAGTGATTCAGTGTTTTGATTGCTTCTTTTTTTTTTACCATTCTCAGGCTCTGGAGGCCAGGAATGACGCCTGTGAGGATGAGGAGGAAAAGAAGGTAAAACTTTGTTCTATAATTTCTTTACACAAACTTGGCTTCTTGAGACTTTCTTTAAAAGATTGTCAAATATCATGTGACAGCTATGTGTTCTACATTTTCTGTCTTCAAAGTGCTCTTCTAATCAAGTCTCCTTTTTTTTCTTTCATCAGAGACTGCAAAGCTTGGTGGATGTCTCAAATGTGAGTACAGTACATGTAGGTCCACACATGCTGCGTCTATGTGTGCCAATATGTCAGCATGTCTGCAGAATGTATATGTGCCTGCCCAAGCCCTGTAATGTATTGTGATAGATACACTGATACCAATAGCACTTCTAAGTCTCTTTTAAGATGACAGTCGTATTCATATACATGTATTTAAACTCGATCTGTATAATTTCAACTATCAACACACATAAACCATATACATGTAGCTACTGCGAACAGGTTAAACTTCACAATGCTAAGGTAGCCTTTTGGCACCAAATTAGTACTGGTTATGGGGTTAGTCAGCAGGGAGAAGGTTAACCTAACATGATTTCTGTTCCCAGGCCATGTTGGAGTCCATTAAACACAGCATAGTCCTCATGCAGGTGGCCAAGGTAAAAAAACTTACAGTTTTGTGTTTCCACCATTTTCCGACTAGAAATACCTATTACCCTGTTTACACATGTATGTGTAACAGAGGTTCAAGACTTCACCAATGATACTCCTTTGATTTCTGTCCTCGCAATTTGAGAAATCGCTGCTTTGTTTCCATCATGTACATGAATAAATCATTTGAAGGCATGTGCAAATCATTGGTAGGCAAATCAGCCAACTGTCAACTTACACTAGCTAGCCATGATTTCTGGGTGATCACTGAATTTCTGGACATAATTGTCTAGAGAAATGTCCTGATATCTACATACTCTACTGCTGATTCTTTTGGCTTTGTAGTTATTGAACTGCTATTCAGACTGATTTTTTCTGTGATTTCCAGCTTTTTCTAGCAATAATGCACTGCCTTAGCAGTGAAAAATCCACTCTTCTGATAATTTTTTTCTGATTCTGACGTTGCTGAAATGGTCTCAGTGATGATGTTGATTTTTATGCAAATTATGGTTCTGATTAATGATTTTTAATGATTCTGATCAATGATTTTTAATGGTTCTGATTTTGCTGAACCTGTTTTTTTATCCCCCCCACAGTACGCCTGTGTCGAACACATGGTACGGTCCGCTGCCATATATGGTATCGTGTGTGTAGAATCGGTGGTCGTGATTTTTTGTCGTGTCGTGTGATTTTTTTTTTACACAAACCAGAAACTTTACAAAGCTTTAATGTATCTGGGAGCCATCCTGGTTAGTTTTTTGTCTTCCTATAACTGAGTTGGCATCTTGATTCCAATTTCGAATGATTCCAATTTGTTTAGTTTAATCTAACAGGTACAGGTATGAACAATTCCCAATGTTTGCTGATAAAGAAAACACCTATTATTTGATAGATGCATGCGAACAATTTAGCAATCATTTCAATTCAACTGTGATAACTCAAAATAAGAGATCAGTAAAGCTCTAAAAACTCAAAACAAGAAATTGTCTAAAATGAGCTTGGATTTCATACAAGATGTGTATGAATTAATGGAATGAAATGATCATAATCCATTCAAAGTTGAAATCATAATGTACAAAACAAGGAATTTGCATGATACAAATTTTAAATGAAAATTGGTGAATGAGGGACCGTGAAGGGGTATTACCAAGAACTAACCAGAATGGCCTCCAGGCAGCCACACGCCACCTACACCACATACACACTCCTGGCCTGGTCCTGCAAGTTTGGGTCACAGACAAAATTGTTCAGATTCAATTTCTATAACTTTTTTCCTTTTTTTTAAATTGTGAGTTTCCATGATGAAGAAAAGTTGTATCATTGCCTGCAAAAAGTTGTGCCCCATGTACTGTATAAATATTTTCGTAAATCAAAATTAAACATTTTTTAAGAAGGTATTTTGATATTTTTGTGTAAATTTTCAAATTTAATTCAGATCATGCTCTCAAAGCTGTGAAAGAACACTTCACATTTGAGTTAAACACTATGCTTCTTTTTATTTTTTACACTGTTGTTGTTCTGATCTGTTTTCAATTCAGTTTTGTGTTTGGACTTTTTTTTCAGTTTTTTGTTTGGGCTTTTCTGTGCCTAGATTTCTACAGTACATCTAGTGCCGCTGCTTGTAGCTGATTGCTGTAGTTCTACCAGTTGGCATAGTATTTGAAGTTTCGCTCCTTGCAAAAAAGCAAACAAGCCATCGTCAGACCTCAAACTCATCTATTTTTTTCCTCATTGATGTAAAAGGACTCTGGAAGGCTGACAACAATGAATGGAGTCCCAGGAACAGAGGATATCACCAACACTGGAGGCGTAGGTAAGACATGTTACATTTTGTACTTGTACACTGTAACACAGTATCCAGCTTTGCTATTAAACTGAACAATGAGTACATAGCTTCAGTTAGGGGTGCCCTCTTGAATGGGACATAATATAATAAAGCCAGAGGTCCCATGTTTGAGCAAAGCCAGACCTCATACATGTTAAAAAGAGTACCTGTATCTGAGTGTATAGCTGGTATGACTGCCCTTCGGCGTAACACACCAGCTTCAGAGTAGGGATCCATCCTCAGGCTGGTGTGACTGAGTGATTGAAAAATCTTGCAGTCCGGTCTTACACAACTTCTACTTACTGTACTTGAGTGACATGTTATGCCTATAGAAAGACAGATTACTAGTCATGCAAAACAAACAAACAAGCAAGACTAACTTGACCCATGTTGTTTCTTGTTTCCAGATCAGCTGAGTAACTCTGGATCAGACAGTACGGCCAGCCTGGAGCAGGCTACTGAAGCTTTGGAGGAGGGAGGGGGGCAGATCACAGGTAAGGATGGTTCAGTAATCATGGAGGAGGGAGGGGGGCAGATGACAGGTAGGGATGGTTCACTAACTATGGAGGAGGGAGGGGGGCAGATGACAGGTAGGGATGGTTCAGTAATCATTGAGGAGGGAGGGGGGCAGATGACAGGTAGGGATGGTTCAGTAATCATTGAGGAGGGAGGAGGGCAGATGACAGGTAGGGATGGTTTAGGTACAACAGGCTTATCATATCCAGAATCATGCCTATCTAGTTGTATGCCTGAATTGGTTAGGGTCAGGTCAGGATCAGGCACGGTTCTGGATAGTCTCTATCATATCCAGAACTGACACATGAAGACAATGTTGCTATGCTATGGTTTCATGCAAAACTGTTCTTTTTGCTATAATTTTGCCCTTGGAAGTTTTCACAACAATCCTATCAAACTCTCCATGTAGAAGGGACCATTGAGGCTTTGAGTTTGTTACTTGGTACTAAACAATTACTATATAGAAACCATCAACAAGCAGCCCAAATTCTAACTTCAGACCTCTGAAATAGGCAGAGTTTTCACGTCACATCCGCAAAGAATGTTTCAAAAGTTCATACTCATGTCTCTGTGATTCTCTCTCTATCTCTCTCTACCCTTCGCCGTCCCCTGTGGTGCCTGTGCCAGACTATGGGCAGGGTTTGGAAGGCCTGCAGGTGGAGGCTGGCACCCAGACTAACGGGAATAATGCACCTGTCTGTAAGTTAGGCTGCACAAAACCACTCCTCCTCGGTTCTCGCTTTCAGGCTTTCACAAATTCTTTGATTTGCAAATACACACGAGATGTACGGAATGTATTGACTACAGTACCGTTCGCGTTATAGTTAACCGGGTATCCCGTTACTAACGAGTTATTTTTTCGTCAGAAAATGGTTAGAAAATCGTCAGTATTTGGTTAGATTTTCGTCAGAAAATGGTTAGAAAATCGTCAGAAATTATTTCTAACGCGTTACCGTTTGCGTTAATGTGATAGGGTCGGATTTCATGTTTGTTTTGCGCGCCGACAAGACAATAGCAATTTGCCACCTCCTGGGGCGTCCGCTAATGTGTTGCGATGTTGCCCCTTGAAAAATAACAGCACCAGAGGCAAGTGGACATGTGATTCGTAAAATAACTTTGTGGTTTATCCATGTGTCGACTGTGTGAAGCGAATTGTGCTATCTTTTAATGCTATTCTATAGTTATTTCTAGCGGAAAATTACGTTGTGTAATACAATGTATGTCAACAAAGTGTAGCAGTGGGCAGACGATGTCTTGTACATTTTGTACCAGCGGCGGACTACCGCTCTCACAGGACGTCATGGGACGTGACGAAACAAGAAATATCTGCCGTAGAAGAAATATAAATCGGTAACTCATGCCTTAAATTCACGGCGGTTTTTGACACAAAAGAAAATTATTATAATTTTTGTAAGGCGCGCGGCTTACTAGTACTAGCGGCTTTAATACTCACGGTAAAATGTACCGTCACTCCCGGCGCAAGGACTCGGTTCGCCAGCTGAGGACTTTCCACAACCATGATGATATCATAGGTAATAAAGGAATATATAATAGATCTATCATGTGGAAATGATAATTGTAATACATGGTTCTATTTAATAGCGGTAGTTTCGTTTCTTATTTTGAGGGGGGAAACTGTCAAAAATCGAGGGAACGCAAACTGAGATCGGCTCACTTCCGGGTGCATAACGCCAAAATTTCTCGACGATTATATAAAAATGACCACTCATTTGCCGCCTACGGTAGCGTGTACATGGTAGTGCGATCATATCGTGCCAAAGTCAGCGTCAAACGTCAGAAAATCCCCGTAAAAATATAGTTGCAAAACACATTTCCCGCGCACTCAGGGCCGGTCGCCCTGGCCGCTGCAGCATGCTCATTATAATATGCAAGTAGCTACGCTCTGATTGGTTCACCTTAGATGACCTGCGCTGTGATTGGCTAGAACGAAGCCCGTTGCATGCTGGGGCGCCCTTCCCCGCGCGAAATGATCTCGAGAGAGCCACATTTACGCTGGTTTCTACCTTATTTCTACGACTAATTAGCAACATCCTAGTGACGAAATGCGTACTCAAAAGAATTTTCGGGAAAAAAATATATGTACATGTGGATTTGTGGTGCCTTTGGCGTAATTTTGTTGGTCACATACAACGTAATGTAACACGGAAGTGCATGGAGTCGGAGTGGCGGCACGGCTTTCCGTCCCACTCTAAACAAAACTCCAAGGACATAACAAAACTCCCCAAAACTGGTCAATAATTAGCCATAAAAATGTTGGTGGGCACGTGTAAATATGCTGCCTTTTTTCGAGTGTTATAGGAATTTTCCACGATGTTTTTGCACATCCCTAACGTTACCTCACGCCCGCCGCCTATTATGTACGGCGGACCGGGGCATTTATAACTTCAGATCATCTACATTGTAGGTTTGCTTATTCGGTGGTAAAATAAGTTAACAGAGAAAAACAGCAAACCAAAGTTGACAAACTATAGAAACGCTTGCCTGGGCAACAGTGACAAAAGAAAATGTCTATCTAATTGAATTGCGCCGGTGATCGTAAAACGTTTTAAACGTTACAATATAGTAAAATGCAGGCTAGATCAACGTTCCTTCCGCTGTTCCAGCGGTGTGTATCGGTAATTTCCCGCCCCGCATGAGGTAAATTAGTACTCCTCCCATTATTCTGTGATGTTACCGCGGCCTGCATATGAATGCAGAAGTCTAACGGAAAAGTAACGGAAAAGTAACGGAAAACTTACGCGAAAGTTACGGAAAACTTACGGAAAAGTAACGGAAAAGTAACGGAAAAAAAACGCGTTAGTAACGGCCGTTAGGGTAACTATAACGCGAACGGTACTGTACATGTAACAGCAGCTATATTGTTTTATATTGAATGCAAGCTGTATTGTCAGGAGTCACTGGTACAGGTTCAATGTGTCATACAGACATTGTGTAGCTCAACATAATCAGTCATTTAATATATCAATCAGTGACTGTTTTGAAAGGTAGCAAACACGTACCCCCCACTCACCCTACTCTGCAAGGAGGCAGGAGGCCAGAAGAGCTTCACAAGTCTTAACCTAGTCTTGTGTTCTTGTGAGACTAGGACACTCTGTGATCAAGGTGTACAGTGGACTTTGCAGATTTGGAGTTACGTGTTTGCTACCTTTCAAACCAATCATTGATTGATGAATGTTCTACTGATGGTTGTATTACGCCTCCAGTGCTGCCAGTAGACACCAGCACCCAGACCAGCAGCCACCCCACAACTCCTATCAACGGTCCTGCCGTCACACTGGCTCTCCAAGTTCCTGTCCTGCCACAGACATCCTATTCTAGCAGCGAGGATGAGGACTTCTTTGATGCAGACGAGTTCTACCAGGCTTCTCCAGAAAAATCTCCCAGGTAGGAGGCACTGTTCTAGCTAGTAACAGAGGGAAACCTTTCCCGGAGAAGTCTCCTAGATAGGAGAGCTCCCCAAGCTCTATTCTAATGCACTGTTCCTTAGCACTGCTCCTTGCTCCTTGAATTTGATTTGTCTGTTAAGAATAAGGTTGTACCAGAGGGAAAAGTTTCAGTATGCTTCACAATGCTAAAAGTATCAAGCCTTCAGTGTACTACCATGCACTACAGATACTCTGTCTCCTATTTAACAGAGTGAATGGAATGGTCCACTATAAACAAACAACAACCTGTCTGACAACAATGCCAGCATGTGACACATTGCCTGAGACTAGAATAGAACAAGTTTCCATGTGTTAAACATGGTGTACTTACATTGTAAACTGAGTGTGTAAAATGTTTATTAAAGATGATAACTGGGTATTGCATCCCCCTTTCTGTATGTGAGCAATGGTGTACTCCATTACCAACAAACAGCAACTTACTTTTAGGAAAGAGCAACAAAGTAGAAAGCAAAAAGGCAAAAAAACTGTGTAAAATGATGGTTATTTAAAACAGTGTAAAACTGCATTGAAAAGTACATGTACCAAAAGTACATATACTATCAATAGTAATGCTAGATAGTTAGTTTGCGTGTTTCACAATGGTATCATCCACTATAAACAAACAATAACTAGTCTGACAACAGTTCCAACTAACTCCTAGCCATGCGTTTAACATGTGCTAAAAACTGTGTAATGATGGTTAACTTGGGTAGAGCTTTGTAAAACTGCAGTTAAAAGTACATTACACCATTAATAGTAATGCTATATATAATAGCTAGTTTCTGTGTTTCACAATGGTACCGTCCACTATAAACACACAACAGACAATAACCAGTTTGACAACAATACATGACACATCGCCTTAGGCTACAACACACTCCTAGCCATGTGTCACATGGTCCAACTTCTGTATGCATCACTACACAAGGGTCCCTTGGGGGTTACCACAACTCTCTAACTACTGTCTAACTACCCCATTCATACCTTTCTACATTTTTACTATATGGTAGACATGTAGTGAGTTAATAAATTAGATTGGAACAGGAAAATTTCAGTCAAATTTGAAAAGGAAAGTTGTTTTTGGCTTTGAGGAGAAGAGTTTCAGTTTACCACATTTGTAGCCACCTCTGTGACGTGTTAAGGGTGTGACGTTTTTAGTAACAGATGTGTGAAACAAGATGTCTCTACCTGTACCGGCGTCGCTCTCTCTATTTTACGAAGATTTACCACATTTGTGGAAGGATTGGTGACATTATAACAAGTGACTATATCACCTTTTCAAGATGTCAACCCTGAGACCAGACTGTAAGGTTTGAGCCACTCACACCGGGAAGGTCCCCTACTCTTTTTGATAAGTGTGTACGTATATATGTGACTCTACTTAAACACAGGACCTCTGGACGTCCCTAACTGAAGATAGGTACTCATTTACACCTGAGTCAAGTGAGGAAATAGGTGTAAAGTGTCTTCCAAGGACACAAGATCGGCGGCATCGGGCAGGATTTGAACCCTCAACCTCTTGAGTCTGAGTCAAGTCAGGAAATAGGTGTAAAGTGCCTTTCCCAAGGACACAACAAAGGAACCTGCCAGGGATTTGAACCCAGAACCTTCAGAATCTAAGTCAACAACTCTGACCACCTATTGTTGCTCTCTCTGTTTCTCACAGCCGATTGCCAAATAGCTTCCAAGACTCCTTGAGTCACGATGATGCGGTGAAGAAACTTGACCAAGACTTGCAGGAGGAGGAGAAGGAGAATATACCTGAAGTGTCGGTGACAGGGGCTACACCTGGCAAGGAAAACCCAGGTGAGAATGTCTTCTATGTTACACTATGGTATTGCAGTTATTTATTTATTTACCAGTTTGGCTGTTCAACCTTCACAGCTAGGGCAGCCCAACTAGCCTGTGACTATTACAAAGGGCTTGCCCTGCTGACAAAACATTACAGCAACATATAAGGTGGCTTAGCAATCTACATTGGTTATGAACACTGTATTGCATGATAATTGTACCAGGTACAATGTATGACATTTACTGCTATTAAACAACAAACATACTACAAGACTTGCTTACCTTTTCAAAAGACTACTGGTATCAGTGGTCGAAATACTTTTTTCAGTGCTCTGCAATGTTGCAGAAGAGTCAAAATTTTGTTCTGCAATTTTGAAATACTTTCTGCAAATACACACTTAAAAGTCCGGATCTAAACCCATGGCATATACGAGGAGAATCCAGGTGAGATACTAGTAGCTTCTATGACTTGTAGATGTCACACTATGGTATTGTAGTAAATGGTTACTGTATGTAAACTTGACATGACAATTGTACAGTTCTATGTGTAACATCTAGCATAGTACACTGCCACTCTCATCAATAAACATACATGTACTATTAGACAAGCTTACACAAAAGATACATGTATGTAGTATGGGGTAGTCATGTTATGATTACAAAGCAGAACTTAAATCCTCTATCATACCAAAGGTTCTATGCTCTATAGTTAACCTAAACATAACAGTTTCTATAAAGGCACAACACAACAGAGATACAGTGCATGCATTGTGTCAATAAATTCCTGTGTCCAAATACTGATTGTTCTCCAGATTTTGGCACTTCTTTCTTCTTTTGTCCAAAGAGGTTACAACCTCTTTGCTTTACTACAAGTCTCTGATAACTGAAATATAATAAGGAAATTAGTAAAATATTCCCTCTAGTTATCATGTTTGCAGACCAACAGACATTGTTGAAACCATATCCTCTGATGCCATGAAGTATTGATTGAATGAGCAAAGTTTGTTTTGAAAAGGTTGACGTGTCAGCAGCTGTGAAACTCTTTCCCAGAACTCTTTCAAATCTCCAGGGATTTACCCTGCCTTATATAAACTTAATTGCACAACAATGGCACAAGGTACAACATATGGTATCTACAGGAACAGTGTATTTGTTTTAAAAAGATAACAGTGTTCTTTAAAATAATTTCAATTTAAAAAACTTCTCATATTCAACATCTATTATAGTATTAAGAGGGATTTGATTATTTTTGATATCGCTATACTTACTGCTTGAAAATGCAGTTTACTTAAGGTATTCTATGGCAAACTAAATTTAGTGACATATTAGATTAGTGGCATATAAGATTGTCAGTGTGTGGTAAATAATTATACTTAACCCTCTGAGTTATACATGTATGTTATGTATGTACTAGTCAAAGATATCCTGTATTTATTTTATATACAGTAGAGTAGAATGGGGAAGTGTACCTAGTTTAGCTTGTTCTGCTTTCAAATTGTTAATTGTGACAGTATTCTATCAGTGTCCTTTCAACAGTTACAGATGTATGCAAATGAAATCATTGACCTATAAAACTATTCATGAAAATGGAGCACACACACAATTAACATTAAGAACAGTAACTGTTACTGCATTGCTGTTTAAATATGACATGAAACCTAGGACAATGAAATATAACTCTTACAGTTCCTGATGAAATTATAGTACACATGATAGCCATTACTCAATGAACAAATATGTTTGCTCAAAATATAGTATACGCACTATTCTGATATGAAAGGGAACATCGAGTCTTACACATCATTCTTCCAGTAACTGTTCTTTATGTCTACAGCCAATTAATTATGATCAATTAAACACTGTCAATGACGTCACTGTTAGCATGGCAGCTGCCTCAGAAACTGACACCAGGGCTCGTGAATAATGTTCTTTTGACAAGGAAACAATTCATGATTATTTTGACAGCATACAATGACAAATTATTAATGTCTGCTTTTGTTTGCATCTTAAAAGAACCTTGATGTCTATCTTGCCATGACACATCAGGGCTTGAAATACCTTTTTCTGCATACCTGCACTGGTAGAGGTAAAATTACTTGCACCTCTCAGAATTTAGGAAGAATGAATCACACTGAAAACTATTCAGAAACCTTTATTTCTAAGCTTCAAGGCTGAAAATACTGGGTGCATTTGCACCTTAGTTTACCCAAATTTGGAGCTGTGCACCCTTTGTTTTCTGCGTGTGCAAGTATTTTAATTTGTACTTAGGTTTACGTATGTTAGGATGTTAGAATCGATGTATAGTAGTATACAGCATATTCTGCATGTATACTGACTTCTTGCTTGTTCCTCATAGATGTGACAAAGCTTCTGACTGGAGTACTGCTGCTTGTAGCTATACGTAGCCATGTGCCACCTACATCGGCTACATATAGCGTCAAGAAGCAGCACTCCAGTCAGAAGCTCTGAGGAAGGTGTCTGATAGATATCGAAACATTAGCCTGGGTGCCATCTGATTTGTAACTGAAAAAAAATCTGGGATGGCACTTAGGCTATGAAACAAGAAAGCAACGTAGGTAGAATACCTGATTGTATCTAAGAAAACTCCAATATCCTAATGAGTATGTACATGTATATTAACTGCTTGCTTGTCTGCCTTCAGATGTGATGATGCGAGGTGGGATCTGTATTGTGACTGACTCCAGTGGTGGAGAGGAGGAGGCTACAGAGAACATGGAGAACCACCAGTCAGTTATCACCCACCTTCTGTCCCAGGTTAAACTGGGGATGGACCTTACCAAGGTGGGCTTTATACATTTATTAATAGCTATAGTCATCCTTCTTAGTTTTAAATGCCTCTAGGACTATGAGGCACAGATAGAATACGTAATTTTTTTCTCTGTCTCTCTCCCCCTCTCTATCCGGTTTAATGTCTGTTGTTCCCCGTAACCAAGGGATAGACGTGCTTGCACTCTGATGCTGGGGTATGATCTATTTATTAGTAGCTTGCCATTTGCCTCTGTCCTGTGGTTCTTGGGCACAGCAGATGTACATTTTACATGGTACATAACTATGTTTTTTCAGACTGATGAGAAAGTGAATCACTGTATTTTGTTCTTACTAGATAATAGAAAAAAGTGCTGCCATGCAAGGATTTGATAAAATGGAAATCTCTGAGCTGTAGTTTTGTTGTTCTCTGTAGGTTGTTCTTCCGACTTTCATCCTGGAGAAGCGTTCCCTGTTGGAGATGTACGCAGACTTCTTCGCACATCCAGACCTCTTCTCCAGGTAAGAAGGAGAGAGAGAAAGAGAGATAAAGAGAGATTGTTTTTTCTATGAGTTATGATGATGTTGATGATAAAAATGTGCTTATTTTGTGTTGATTTTAGATAACTGTTTATTGTGTGTTGTGCTTTTAAAACATTGTCTACTTTTCCTTAACATGCCAATAGGATACAAAGTTGTTGAGCATTTTTTTTAGCTTTTTTAGCATGGATTTCCAAACGTGTTGGGGGTAATCAGCATCTGAAAGAGGGAGAACTTAGCAAGAATTTGGCCTATATTTTAGCCCAACAGCTGCCTTTCATTGAGTCATTCATTCATTCAGTCAGTCAGTCATTCAGTCAGTTATTCAATCATTCATTCAAGTAAACAAAAGTGAGCAATCTGGAAGTTGCTTAAGAATTGGATTTTATTTTGTCACCACTACTTCATGATCCCATGTTGTCCTTCTAGTATCCCAGATTTTGAGGACCCCAAGGACCGTATGATCCAGGTGATTCGCTGGTACCTGTCTGCCTTCCACGCCGGAAGGAAGGGCTCGGTGGCCAAGAAACCGTACAACCCCATCTTAGGGGAAACTCTCAGGTGCTTCTGGGACCTCGGAACTGATAACCTAGATGGGGAACAGGTAATATAGCTATTGTTTGAATATGTAGTGGTTTATCAGTGTTCACATGTCAAGCATTGAATAGTTTGTAATAGGCATCCTTCTAGCAAGATTAAATCACTTTACAGCACCCAAACATCCACCCTGATAAAGCCACAGACAGTAGAGATTGGTGTTAAACAGACTAGCATTCTTCCATCTGGAAAGATGATAGTAGCACTCTAGGTAGTGTTGTAGTCAAACCCCTTCTGCAATGGTAAACAGTCCTTAAAACTGGTCTGTCAATTAGGATAAAAAATTCTTGATTATGTAGCAACCAAATAAATCACAAAAATACAGTTCATTTCATAACTGATTCAGTTGAACAAACAATCTACCGGTTGTACATTTAGAATGGTTCAAAGCTGAAACCTGTATTGTATTAGTATACATGGCTATAGGAACGTACTGTATCCTTACAGTTTAGGGAAAAACATAGTCATTAAAATACTTATATTTTGATGTTGTTCTTTAGGAACTGGTGACAGATGGTCCCATCCCGTGGGCTACCAGAGACAACGTGACGTTTATAGCTGAACAAGTCTCGCATCATCCTCCCAGTAGGTTTATCTCTCATTCTTTCATTCATTCACTCACACATTCATTCTCAGATACACACTGACACTCCCATATACTCAATGCATTCACACATTCATTCATTCATTCATTCACACATGCATGCACTCACACACACACACACACAAACATACACAAACACACACGTGTATGCACACCCACTATTTGCACACCAAACCAACGAACCAAAGAACTATGTATTGAATTCTTCTAAGGCCACTAAATAGTATCAGTAGGTGTATTTATACCAGACTATTGATTAACTTTAAGTATCAATTAATTACATTTTGTTAGGAATTAAGATTAGGTTTTGTGATTTGTTGTTTTGTCAATTAAAATGCTTTGTTTTTTTCTTGCAGTTTCTGCATTCTATGCTGAACACTACAACAAGAATATCTCCTTCAATGCCCACATCTGGACCAAGTCAAAGTTCCTGGGCCTGTCTATAGGAGTGCACAACATTGGGCAAGGTAAGGATATGGTTTGGGGCAACACTACATACATGTAGTTTACTACATGTAGTATCTGTATCTGTATCTGTATAGCCGGTATAACTGCCCTTTGGCATAACACACCAACTTTGCAGGCAAACAGAGCGGTGGCAGCTGGCTATATCACACCGAACAACCTGATACACCCAATCTTTGCACATTTATTGGAAGTGATGTTTAAAGCTTTCTAGTGAATGATGCCTCAACTATCCCCCAAAAATTTTGAGGACAATAAAAATTTGGATACAGTAAGACTTAGTAATGTTATAATGACCAATACAAATAACATGATAACAAGATTATCATTAGATTTTGATTTTTTATTAATTTACTGCTTTCTTTTCCCTACAGGTTGCGTTTGGGTCCGCAAGTATGATGAAGAGTACATTGTCACATTTCCTAATGGCTATGGAAGGTAAAAAAACTTTTCTAGCATCTGACTTGCTCTTTCTTCTTGCTGTGGATGAGGAAGACTTTAAAAAATACTACTATTAGATATCTTCTGAAATGAGGTTCTTCAATGTACATCTAAACTCTGGAAACATGTTAGAGCTGTCCATATTTACAATGTATATTGTTGTAGCTCACTGAAGAGCTACTCTTCCACTGGTTGTGACAGAGAAGACAGACACTATTTACAGTATTTACATGTTCATTGTACTGGGGAAACTCCCCTAGCTCTTTTCTACATAATTATATGCAAGCACAATGAACAGTGGACCATGGCCTAACGTCCTGTCCTAAGAACTGTGACCCTTTTCAGTAGTATGCATGTGGGGTGAGCCGGGATTCAAACCCCCAACCTTTTGGTCCAGAGGTTGGGTTGCCAACCATTGGACTAGGCTGGTAGAACATCATATCACCAACCTGGCCACACATTGAAGTAAAACTGCTGTGTTGTTTTTCCCCAGGTCTATCCTGACCATCCCGTGGATGGAGTTGGGAGGAAAAGTCACCATCACGTGTGCCAAGTCAGGCTACAGCTGTAACATAGACTTCCTAACAAAGCCTTTCTACGGAGGGTCTAAACACAAAATCAAGGCAGACGTCATGTAAGTACACAACTCTATAATATATACATATCACAGCTGTAACATAGACTTCCTCACCAAACCTTTCTACGGAGGGTCCAAACACAAGATAAAGGCAGAAGTCATGTAAGTACACAACTCTCTATATACATGTCAGAGCTGGAAATAGGGTTATTGGAGTTTCTTTTGATAACACACTCGTATATAGTATATCTCTGTATATCAGAAAAGTAATGTAACCCTTTTTTTGAGCCCATAGTTCTGTTTGCTGACATTCTACTTTTTCACACAAAAAATTTGAAAAGATACCGTGAAATTGCCTTTAGTTTAAGCTATAGAATTTCAAAGTCAAGTCCTAAAGAAAGGTAGTAAGGCTTGTGGTTACGTTTTGCTGACATTTCACTTTTCTCCACCAGGGGCCCGAGTGAGAAGAAGCCGTTCTGTGTGATAGAAGGGGAGTGGAACGGAGTCATGTACGCCAAGTGGGCAACTGGACAGGTACTTTGTGTATATTTTCTTATCAATCTGGACTTGAAGACGACATGAAACCAATGACAATGAAATAACAATTCATGGAAATAGTCAATAGGCATTGATAGGCATTACTCAAGGAACAAAGACGTTTGTACAAAAAATTTTGAACATCAAATCATCCTTCCAGTTCTTGATTCAGTAATGCCATTAAGGTAAGCATGGCAGCTGGTTTAGAAACAATGGTGCGACAACTTGTGAAAAATGTTTTTTTGGTAAACAAACATTGATGAGTCCAATTCTTGTCCTTGAGATCGCAGTTCAAACCAGTTTCATAATGACTTCTACCATCACAGATAAACTTCGAAGCTAATTATCTACTTCTGTTTTTCAGGAGGAGGTTTTTGTGGACACGAAGAAGATGAAGATCATGAGGAAGAAGGTACAGAAACTGGAGGATCAGGGAGAGTATGAGTCCAGGAAGTATGTCATCATCTTTACTTTATCTTCCTTTATCCTTCCGCTTATGCCTGGTGCGGCGTTGCAGGGAGATGTAGTTATACCTTGAGAATACCTTGAGAAACCCTCAGAGTAGAAGGCTGTCAGCCTGTAGTCACACTCTCCTTACTCTAGGTATTTTCTCTTGCTCCCACAGTCGTCTAGTCTCGTCTTAAAACTGTTAACTCTTTCAGCCCTCACAACTGTACTGGGTAAGGAGTTCCAAGGTTGGACAGTCCTTACTGCAAAGGACTGGTGTCTCAGTGTTGTTTTGGCAATCGGCACCTTTAGCTTCAAACTACAGTGTATGCCCTCTGGTTTTCTCACACTGCCTGGTTTGAAAGAAATTTGTTGAAGTTCCACTGCCAGGTGTGTGGCCTCCCGGGGTGTCATGCCGTGTGCACTGAGGGTCTCCGCTACTCCGTCTATCCATCGGCAGTGCGGACTCCCTCCAGCCCTTACTCCTGAGTGCCTGGCAGTGTAGGCCCTTAGGGCTGGTTGGGTGGTCGGCATTCTCATAACATCAATGTTGTTGTCATGAATCTTTTATCTAAGAGTTGAAGAAACAAGAATCTTGATCCGGCTTTAGCTTACTGAAGAGCTAATCTTCCACTGTTCGTGACAGAGAAGACAGACGCTAGGTACAGTATTTTCAATAAGTTGTACAATGAGCCTTAGCTTAATATCACATTATAGGCACCAATGCCCTTGACAGTTATGAACATGCTGGGTGCACAGCAACAGTCGTGGGATTCAAACTCTCAACCTCTTGGTCCAGAGGCCAACCCATAACGTGCAAAAAGTGTAGGGAAGTAAACTAGAATTACCTCATCAACATTAAGTACTTTAGTGTACATCTTTTGGAAGTAAGCTGTCAATAAGGTTAGAATAAGATGAGTCCTAATATCTAAGACAGTGATCCTGTCAAGAAAAGTTCAAGGGAAAACATTAATGTATGTTTCTTTATTCTTCTTTTTCTGTAGACTCTGGAAGAGAGTGACGGATTCCCTCAGCAGCAGGAACATTGACCAGGCCACGGAGGCAAAACAGTTTCTGGAAGAAAGGCAGAGAAGAGAGGCCAGGGAGAGGAAAGAAGCCGGGGTCAAATGGGAGACCAAGGTATGGTACTCTGAACCTTAAACCTTGAACTTGTAACCCCTTGAAATGATAACTCAGTATGTCGATGAAGGTTAGACATCCAGGTAATGATATACACAAGAAATCAGTTACTCAAGGAGTCAGAGCAACTTTTCATAATCTATCCAGTTGCTTGAGTAACAGTTTTCTTGTGTATAACTTAAAGTTAGTATTCTAGTTTGGTATGAACGAAACTTAAGATGTCATTATTGGCTTACAGGTACATATACAAATACATTGATTTTTTTTCACACACATACAGTCATGAATGTGCACAAAAAACACTTACAATGCACCTTAAAGAAATTTGAAGCTGTACTTACATAGTTTTTTTTAAAGAAGAAATGGCAGCTGAAAATGCTTCTTTTGTTTGCAGCTTTTCCATGAGGATGGTGAACAGTGGATCTACGACAACCCCTTGCAGAAACGACTGGAACTGCAGGAAAAGATGCAATAGTGCGGAAAACACAAGACAATCAACCATTTAGTGCTGAAGGCAGAAAGCTATGATTTCTACAGTCAGTTCCCTGCTATATTAGCCTATATTTCTGAGGTTGAATGACAGTTTATTTCCACAAGGGTCTCTGAAAAACTTCCATGAGCAAGCTATCAAAGCAGATGCATGATGCCACTTCAAATAAGTGCATCCTTGTTCTGATTTTGATCTTGCTTGTTGTATGGGAGTGTCAGAAAGAATAAGAATTCTGAGCTTGTACAGAGAAAATTTATAAGATTATAATTATTGTGACACTGGTCAGTGTATTTAGAATCTGTAACTGTTGTTATTTAGGTGGTGTAATGTGATTGGTCCATTTCCACCACATTCTGGTAATTTGGAGATAGATGGTGCTATGTGATTGGTCCATTTCCACCACATTCTGGTAATTTGGAGATAGATGGTGCTATGTGATTGGTCCATTTCCACCACATTCTGGTAATTTTGCAAATGGGGTAATGTGATTGGTTCATAATTAGCCAACAATGAAATACAATATAATGGTGCCATGTGATTCGTCAATTTTCAAATCCTTATATTTATAGCTCTGCCATTGGCTGATTCAAAACTTTGAAATGTTGGTGACTGAACGATTGGCCAGATTTTCACCAATAACAGGTTACAAAGCCACAATAGTTTTCCTGGACATCACAACAGTTTCCCCATCCCTTTTTCCTCGACATTCCGATTTCGATCATTTTAATACCGAAAATTAAGTTGTTGCTATGAGGAATATCATATATTGTACTTTTTAAGGCTTTAAAAAAATTACAAAGGGAATACATGTAATTTAAGACCATAATTGTGTCATTAGAATTCTATCAAAGTATATACTTAAAACTTTGTATCAGTTATTATTGTTTTCTTACGATTCAATACGGTCTTGCTACTATGGTCTATGGACTTTGGTCTTGCCACCAAATGGTCTGCTTGGAGGTTATATCTCCGTCAAAATTAAGTAGGTACACCATATCAGCATATGTGTCTGAATTCTCATGACATTTACATGAAATAAGCACAAAGCATTACAGTACGTCTTCCACATTGTAATTTATGATTATTGAACCACACTTGAGAAAAATGCATATTAATAGGCCAAAAATTTTGATGTTAAAAATCTCATATATATGTGTTAGAGTGCTATGAAGAGCCAAGCATTTAGGCCACATACATTTGTACATGTATGTCTGAACAAAGTTTACCTTCGGCCTGCTACATATAAGTTAGCCATTTGGCACCAAATGTGTATTGGTTTGGGGTTAGGCAACAGGGAGATGGTTAAAAACACAGATGGTTATACCTTATGTCCATTTTAAAACTTCCACTGGTGCAATTTATGATTAACTGAGCGGAATTAAGTAGAAATGTAATGTGTAAAGTGTCATGGACAGTAAAATATTGATGTCGTACATCTATATACACAGCTCTGAACAAAAACAGAGTGTCATGTACACATAGTTGTCTGCCATTCTATTGTTAGGGCCATTGCTGATTTTCTAGGACACTGTATTACTCGATTTTGAAGGAAATGTTTAAATAAGTAAAATTTATGATTATGTATTTGTAGTCAAACTAATTGTATTACTGTATTGAATATCAATTAGGAACTTTTCAATACAAGGCTTATTCTGTAAAGTTGTTGTCTGAGAGTTTTTCTCCTATCGTTTAAAATGTAGTGCCTTCAATAAAACATACCAATTCGATTTTAAACTATGGAAAACTCTTTCTAAAGACCCATTTGCTGTTACAAGAGTGGGGAGAAACGACCGTTTACAAATGCATTGGGCTATCTGACACGGTCTCAATTTAGCGCCGCCCAGTGCCGAGTTAAGGTACTGCAGCTATTGGCCTCGTCACAATCCGACTGGACTGCATCTGGCCGTGATACGGTCTTAATTTAGCGCCGCCCGGTGGCTGGATAAGGTACTGCAGCCACTACCCTACATCTCCCGCCGGGCCGCTCCTGATATCTGCCACCACAAGCAGTATGCATATGACCGTCCGGCGAACATAACTTGTACTATTTGGGTAATCAGGATTAAAAGACATTGTCACGGTCTCAATTTAGCGCCGCCCAGTGATGAGTTTCAGTACTGCAGCGGCTGAAACCTGCCGTCACCAGCTGTATGCATTTAATCGTCCGGCGATCATAACTTGTACTATTTGGGTAAGCAGGTTGTAAAACTACGTTGCAATCACGTACGTAACGCACTTGACGCAGAGACGGTCTTAATTTAGCGCCGCCCAGTGACGGGTTTCAGCACTACAGTCACCGACATCTACCGTCAAAATTAACACGCACCTAACCGTCAGGCGGACATAACTTGTACTATTTGGGTAATCAATAGATAAAATAAGACGACCGACTGTTAACCTCTGACCTGTTTACTACAAAATACGTAGCCAGGAAAACCTCTCGACTTCTCATTTCCAAAGCCTCAGCCTTCCTTCACAACTGCGCATATGTTACCCTAGCTGGTTATGCAACAAGTTATCGTATTGTGACATTTTCTTTGTTTGGAGGAAAATAAACTTAAGTTTCTGACGATGTATTGAAGGCAGAAGTCGTAGTTTAGTTTCGCTGGCTGGTGGTATGCAGGTCAAAGGTTAACAATCGGTCGTCTTTATTATCTCCTGATTATCCAAATAGTACAAGTTATGTTCGCCGGACGGTCAAGTGCATACTGCTTGTGATGGCAGATATCAGTGACTGCACTACCGAAACACGTCACTGGGCGGCGCTAAATTAAGACCGTGTGAGCGTTGGCCGTGACAATGTCTTTTAATCCTGATTACCCAAATAGTACAAGTTATGTCCGCCTAACGGTTAAGTGCGTGTTGATTTTAGCCTTCATAACATGAGATGTCATGGACTGCAGTACCAAAAGCACGTCACTGGGCGGCGCTAAATTAAGACCGTGTCACGGTCATATGTGTAGCTTATGTATCTGGAGGCCAGGAAGCTGCAGTGCCTTCACGTGTTGTTAAATATAGGCGACGCTTTAAGACGTTAGGTCAAAGGTCAGGAAGTTTCGCCAGGTGAGACGGCGGCATGTTTGATGGTGTTGCCATGGAGTTCCGGACGGATTTTACTAAATTTAGATGCCTTGCTGCGGAAGGGAGTAGGCTCAGGTACAATGTGGGGTAGGTGTAAATGATTTGTTCCGTTTCTGTAGATTGTGGACAGTTTCTTTATTAATTTCCCTGTTGGTGACTGAATATATGACCGGTGATGCCTTGTTGTTGTTGTTGTTGTTGTGTACTCCTCAATAACACGTTGAGCCATTTCCACTCCCCAACTGATAACTTTTTTCTTGGTGGACTAAGTGAACGTGTCTATCTTAATTCTCTGTCGTGATTGTGAACTTTACGTCACAATTGCCCTTGTGTCGGTATTGTATTGTTATTAAATCTATTCCACTACACTCCCGGCCTGTTTCTGTAGTGCCGATTGCCGAGCTTGTCCGGGCGATAAACCGTGGCCAGATCTGACATATTTCTCCGGCTGGGGGACTGATGCAGAGGTTCAAGGCAACTGCGGACATGCTGATGTTGTAAAATGTTAAAAATGCAGGTAAACACTTTGAAATCATATATCGATTCTGTGACGAATGGGAGTGTTGTAAAACTGCCATGGCTACCCTGTCTAGCAATCAGCCTAAGTATAATCACCTGTGTTAAAGATGTACATCAACATAATGTACCCAAACAGCCGTTTTGGTGTCCGGACCACGAGCGAAAGATGCGTTCTATGGAAGTGGTGTTACGCCTAAGGATAGTGGAGTGTTTGTATTACTTAAACGTTGACCATTGTACATATGGTCAAACCCGAATTAAAATCGGGTCAAACCGTCACAGCAATGTGACGATGTGCAATGTAAACTAAAGAAAGTTACACATGCCTACAGTAAACTCACAGTCAACAAATGATATCTGAAACTTTATCCAAGCTCTCTTGGCTGATTTAAAAATGTTGCCAAAGTTGATGAAATGCATATATATATATGTGTGTGCTATCTATGTTATATATGTTGTTGCAATTCTTACAATCGAATTTCCGAAACTATCGGTATACAGCAATTAATGTGATGATTATAAATGCACAGATAGATAAAATGAAAGTAAGAATAAGATTCTGTTGATGTATCATATTTTGTCTTCTATTCTTGTCCATCTTTTATGCTTCATAATAAAGAATGCTTTCCCATGATCTGCGCCTCTGTTCTTGCTTCTGCTTAACAATTCAACAATTAATATATGCAGGTTAATTACACTCACCTGCACAGGTGTATATGAACATAATTTATCCAACTTAAGTCCCACGAACGAGAGATATCTCCTATGGAAGTAGTGTAAAGATTTGCCGGGGTGTAGGCGGGGTTTGGGGTATAAGAGGCCGAAACAATATTAAACACGGTATTGAGGGGAGGGCTAGAGGATTCAGGGAAATTGTGGGGTAAAATGAACTTATAAATGAAGATTTTGCTTGATTTTTGTTATAACTCTGATATAATGTGACATCGTGTTACGTGGCGTCATGCGGCACAGTCTGGTGCGGCCAGACCGGCCTTAAGGGCACCGCGAAGGGCCCTAGTTTTCTGAGACACTAGCTTCCCAGACAGAGAAGTAGTGATCTCCTAAGCCATAGGACAGCTCAGCTCAGCCGTCCAAGGCTCGTACATGACAACCCACTTGGGTTGCCATCTACTCCCAAATTTAAGGGAGGCTGTTATTCCGTAGAACAACATGACCACAAGATGTCATGTCAAGGGGTCCGGAGTACCTCTCGGGAACTTTTGTATGTGGTTTGATCGTGTAGCCTTATTTATCAAACTACACAAGAAAACGATGTTCAACATCAGTATTTCAGCAACAGGGACCACCCAACTACTAATGAACCGTGATCCATCCATGTTTTACTTTATTTATCGTTGTCTTTCCTCTGTATTTTGCCTTTTCCTGAGCAGACTGGGATTTTTGGCACCGCGTAAATTATGATAAGATACTAAGACTTGGCTACGCCCACCGGTAGGTTTCAGGTGAGGAACTTCAGGTGAGCTAATTAGCATTTCACCTTATTAGGGCAGTATTGTTGTTTCTATGCTCCATATCTTCAAGTGGTCCTCTTCAACGTGGAATAAAATCAACCTATTTCTTTGGCTCAAGCAGCTAGAAGAAAATCTCTGTACCTTTATCCTTCAATTTTTAGAAAAATTCCTTCCCCGTAACACACCAGATTCACATACACGCAGCAGTTCTATCCTTATTGTACGACGTGTCACGCCTATGCCCTTAACATCTAACCCGGGAAGCGCTGTTTATATAATCTCCAAGCAGATCCCTTTCGGTGGCAAAAAGACAGTATAAGATTGGCCAGGCAGTATCCATTAGCCAGAGAAGGTCGGAAAAGGGCCATATATGAAAGCTAACGATCATTCCCCCACACCTCTGCTTGGAGAGTACTGTTTATAGATATAGGAAGGCGTATGCTCTCATATGATAATCCATGTGAGCAAAAGTTACGATCTTCCTTCACAACATCTGCTTGGTTTTCATTCATATGGTAATGTCTTCGACAGCGAAAAGTCCACTTCTGCAAACTTTGCCAGTTCTGCAAGCGATCAGCTGATCGCAAAAACACGTTTTTACGAATAACTTAAGAATGAAGCGGTTTTGGGCGACGGCCTTAAGCAGGAATAGAATAGAGGCCTTAAGGAGTATACTACGAAAACAAGGAGGCCGGAAAATGTCAAAAGTTTCATTTTTCTGAAATTGAAAAAGCGGATATTCATCCCCTATCACACCCCCGTTTTCGGGTCCCCGTTCCGAAAAGGCCCGTATCTCGTTAACGAAGCCTCGCCCATTCCCAGATTTGGCCAATTTGCGACTTGGGAAACGCGATGGGCTCTTAAGGGGGTTTCACTTCAAGTCTTTCCTGCTCTTGTACTTGACCTTGGAGCGTTCTCTGACTACATAAATACCAGAAATGGATGAAGGAAGAATCGCTTTAGCCTTGCATTTTCTTATTTTGACACAAATATTCTTAGAAGGGCTGATATGAGCAGTTAAACTTGGAGTTTTTTTGCCAAAATTGTCTTAAGGGCGGTTTTACTGGCTATTTACTCAAGCAACTGGATATATGATTTGGAAACTGATTTGATATGGATATGATTTTGGAAACGTTTCTGACCGTTTCCAAAATCATATCCAGTTGCTTGAGTATCTGTTTTTTGCCATATAATAGAAATAACCTCTGACCTCTCAGACATAGTGATGTATTATCACTAATTGGAGTTTCCTAAATAAACAAACAAACAAACAAACAAACAAGTTCCCAGCCAGGGAAAAATGTCTCATCAGTTTATTCTCCACAGTTTCATAAATAGAATAATTCTACTTCTGAAGCAGCATCGAGTTTTTACCGTATTTACAATTTTACACGTCTGTAACTTATGTTTCACACTTGTATTATACCATACATTTTTAGAGTTAAAACTTTTGATTCAACACAAAAAGTTCTCTCACCTAGAGCTTTCGACCGGTCACTCTGGTCTTCCTCAGTAGACTGACCCAGTGAGGCTTGTCACATGGCTTTTGAAGTGTGACATCAACACTGGGTCAGTCTACTGAGGAATACCAGAGTGACTGGTCAAAAGCTCTAGGTGAGAGAACTTTGTTGTGTTGGATCTTAAGTTTTAACTCCAAACATGTAACTACCAACACAGATGAACTTTCATGATCATAGTATACATTACATTATTTCTGAAATCTTCTTTTCACATCCACAAATCACACAATTTACTTATTGCCAAATAACGGCAAATTTATATAGACGTTGTTCCACTGTATATGACATGTACATTGTACATTGTATCAAAGAAAGCGAAACAACTAAAATGAAACAAAAGGTCGAAATAAATTATTTTCAACAAATGGCCGCCTGATGGAATGGCACCAGAATTTGTTTATGTTATCATATCGCCATGAAAACAGGTAAGTACAATATTCGGTCACGAAAGTGGCTGATGTCAACCAGAAAGGAAAAGGACACATTTTTTCCACCTTAATCTAACTGAAAATGTACAAATTTAAAAACTTTTCTGCTGTGCAAAACAAGCCAGAATGCAAGAAAACACCCCTTTTTTTACCAGCCAAATTGCTAAAGATATTTTGCACAGTGTTAACAGATAGAAAAACTATACAAAAAAAGGCTGTTCACCACCTGAAATCAACCAAGAAAAAAAACATCATAAATTGGTCCAGACAAGGAAGTCGTCTTTCGTTTCGTAGAAAAATTTCAGAAAGAAAATATGGCCCCAGTTCTGATTGAAACACTTGAGACTTGACACAGACAAGCAACAATATGGACAAGTAAAGAAAAGTACATTGTAAACAAGTAAAAATAAAACAAATCACCAGAAAGCTTGCCTGCTTTAGTCTTTCACAAGTATAGGTCCACCTCTATATGTCCCGACACCCCTATGTCCAGACATACCTTAGTTACTAGAAGTATGTCAGAACATAGAAGTGTACAATAATGTATCTATTAGCATGTCCTTCCAATTCCCATATAAAGGAAGACAAAAAATAATCAAAAGAAAAACAAAACAAAACATAGAGACATGTTTAGAGTTAAAACTTTAGATCCACACAAAAAGTTCTCTCACCTAGAGCTTTCCACCAGTCACTCTGGTCCTCCTCAGGTCTGGTCGAAATCTCTAGGTGAGAGAACTTTTTGTGTTGGATCTAAAGTTTTAACTCTAAACATGTAACTACCAGCACAGATGAACTTTCATGATAACAAAGAGACATGTTGCTTGCTTGACCTGCCTGTGTACAATAGTGCTATTCAGTCATATTTCATAATTATATAATGTCCCATCCACACATAGTACATGTAGTTGGTACTAGAAGGTAGAGATATATCAATGACTATGAGTACAGTCAGTATTGCACAGATACTATTCCCTTATTTGGAGGTTTACATGTGTAGTTGTACCAGATATTACATTATTTGCTGCTGTAGGTGTCTACATAGTTATGCATAGAAGTCTGTATCTCTTCAACTACCAGATGAGGGTAATTATACAGTGTCAAATGTTATTTACAGGAACATTCAACATATTGCATTATTACATGTTGTAGATACCAGACTATATATCACTGTGTAAGACCACACAACTGTTATTTCATAGCTGACATCATCTTCGAATGAAACACACAAAACTTGCTTGTTTTGTACTTTAAGAATTCTTTTAAAATGTAATTTATGTGGGCTAATTTTTCCAAAACTGCATGGCAATTATGATGTCTTTATTTCTTTGAAAGTCCTTTGAAGAAGTCTCAACAAATTCTTGTATCCACTAATCTCCAAGCAGATATTTAGGTGGCGCAAAAGACAGTATCAAATTTGCCAGGCAGTACCTATTGGCAACCAACTGGAATCAGGATACAGTCTGGCCGATGGATACTGTCTGGCCAATTTGATACTGTCTTTTGCACCACCTAAACATCTGCTTGGAGATTACTAGTAGTATCCAGGACTTGTAGTCACCTTTACAGCGTGCGAAAGTGTTGAAAGTCAGTCCCCTACTGTATTAGGTGTGACATTTGTTTTAGCAGACATGCAAAAAAGATGCTACTCATTCAAATACACAATGATGTCAGCCATGAAATAAAGCCAGTTTGGCCTAAGAGATGGAAAATGCACCATACAGGACAGTACACCAAACAGTACAACATTCGACTGGCATATAAAGGGGAAATAAAAAATGAATGAAAGAGACTTCAGAAATGTAAACAAAATAAGGTACGACTTACCAACATTCGTGTGCAGATGTTTTAGGAGAAACAGGACGTTACCATGACGATGTTAAGACAGAAAAATTGCTTGACTACCACCCCTGTCTGCAGTTTTCATAGACCATCACTCAGTTCAATTCATCCTTTTTAACCCTTGTCCTGCGGAGCCCATACATATATCATATGAGTTGCACATACAGTACCACCCATATAGTGCCCTGTACAATTTGCAAGAAAATGCCAGCAGGACAAGGGTTTTCAGGTGACTCCACTTTTAAATTATCACTTCTGGAGTAAAAATCTCCTTCCCCCTTCCACAATTGAAACAACTAAAGACGTTTTTTTACTTTTTAACCCAAACTTTTCACCTCCAACGTTCCCCTTAAACTAAAGGACCTCCTACATAGTCTCCAAGCAGATATGAGGTGATGCCTGTTATTCGGGGGTTTTCGTTACAGTAACTTTTTACATCTTTCTCTCTCCTTGGGACTACTGAAAAACTGGAAACACACAAGCCGCACCCTACATCTGCTTGGAAATAATATATCCCACCCTAAATGGGGTAAGCAGATATGAGGTGATGCCTGTTTTGCGTATGTTTTTTGTCCCTTGGGGGCTCTTCTCTCTCTTGGGGGCTACTGAAAATGCACAAGCTACACCCTACATCTGCTTGGAGAGACAATATGTCCCTACATATGGGTAGTGGGCAGTGTTGTCGTCAGGCCTTTTGAGCATAGGGGCTCTGATTCGGACCCTATGTTGTCTTTCAACCAGCATAGGGGTGTTTTGGCGGGGGAGAACCTTCATAAATCTAGCAAAAAAAATACAACTTTAGAATGACACTATAGCACAGGGAAAACCTTAACTTTACAAAATCTGACCCTCAATAAGCGAGAAATAGTGTTTCAGGGGGTTATGAGTTTCAAATTTTTTCTGCTCATTGCGCGACTTGTGCCACGAAAGTTGTCCTTCTGTACCTGCCTGGGAAAAAATCCTGGTGAGAACCCTGATGGGTGCTCTTGAGATCCTCCCGTAGCTAAGATGTCTCAGGGCCGTGTCTCCAGGCTGAGAAGACGTCTGGTGATCACTGGAAGTCGGTGTGAGCGGCGTCCAGGGCTTCGATGTACTTCGGGTCGAGGATTCGTGGCATCAGGAGGTGTCTGGAGGGCACGGAGGTCAAGGGTTAGAGGTTAAGATTGATGTCATTATAGTCACCGTGGTGTTAAAATTTTTTTGCTATCAAATTCAGAAATGCAGCAAACTTTCAAAATAACACAAGGTTACAACAAGGAACTGGGGGCATATGAGTTAGTGCTTGTAAAATTGGGGCTTTGCAGGTATTTCTGATTTCTACCTGTACCTAACATGCACTGATCCATATAAACATGTAGGTGTATGTGAATTTTACTTGCTTCATTGACTGTTACTAAGTCTGAGTGGAACAGGACTGGTATAATCTGTCTGGTGGGGGTAATTTTCAGTGTTCCCTGCACCAGAGCAGGTATGCAGAAGAAAGGATTTTGAGCCCTAATCAATGTTACCTGGTACAGTGTTTGAAATCTGTTGCTACAATAAAAAGTGTTTAGAACTGGTTAGCTGATGGGAATGAGGATATGTTGTGATATTTACAGCGCTACACTTTCAAAACATGTTGCAGACTTTCAAAAATGTCACAAGGTTGCAACAACGTTGTTTCAAATCTGTTGCTACAATAAAAAGTGCGAGAGCTGAAAAGACTGTTTACCTGATGGGCATGAGGCTGAGGATGACCAGGGGAAAGACCATTTCTAGGTAGATGAGGGGAGCGAAGCCCAACCCGCACAGCAGGCCCAGCTGCAGCACCTGGCACAGAGACCACAAATGGATCTTCCCCAGAGGGACACGACGGATGTAGTGGTTAGGCGGGTACGCAGACTGCAAGAGAGAGATATCAGGTATTGCAATGTAATTTCTTATGTTTATTATGTGCTTGATTACTGCAAGTGTACGTATGCTATGCGTTTGTGTTCAAATATAAAAGTATCAGTACACAATCATCCATGCATCCACAGAAACACACACATACACACAGAAACAATCAAATAGTATGTTTTTCTACTTAATGCATCAATGTAATAACTTAGTAATACAGCCAAATTCTATTTCTAATGAGTTTAAACAAGCCTTTGATTATCAAACATATCTGTTCATATGTTTCCCTTATCACAAAGAAGCAAGGAGAAACCCAATCCCATTTCTAGGCTATATTACATTACAAAATTTGTAAACTATTCTTTTGTTGTGACCATCCATCCATCCCACTACATGTACTAGTCCCCACCTGTTCTGTGACCAGTAGCATAAGTCTCTCGAACAGCTGGTTCCCTGTCAGCGATGACACAGCCATGAACAGGAAGAGTCCATTCAGCACGGCCTGGGGGATGTAGTTCAGCGGAGAGGGCAGCAGGAGCAGGGACAGGCCGATCAGCACGTGGGACAAGATGGCCGCCACACGCGTCTCTCGTACTCTCACGATACTGAAGAGCGCAAAAGAGAAATGGAATGTTTTGACTACCAGATGATTAAACCCACAGCCTTTCTCATCATCAAGAAATAAATCTCTAAGTTTTTAGCTTATGATAAATGTCTTTAACAAGTCTATGTTTTATAGTACTTCTGTCATCATTATAAAACTTGCCTTCAGAAAAAGAAAGGTTGTTTGATTAACAATAATCAATTATCTTGCCTTGATGACATTGCACAATATTCTAACTCTATGTACAACTAACTTCACAAAATAAAATATGGCACATAGACAGAGTTAATTGACTTAATATATAATAGGTAAAAAAATAGTTGACTTGATAACCAAGATGCTTTCATGGGATACATACAGGTATTGTGTCCTTGGTCTAATGGTACATGGAAGTCAATTGATCAATTTAGTTAACAAGATATTGACTGTCAATAATATTTATCTAAACTAATAGACTTACATGGGATAGAGATGTCCCTGGGCCACCCATACCTCTGTGTACAGTATTTGACACACTGGTACTAGTTAACTGACTAGTTATCATTGATAGTTGGTTAACTAGCTTACATAGGATAGAGATGTCCCTGGTCCACCTATACTTCGTTGTACAATAGTTGATATACTGGTACTAGTTAACTGACAAGTTATTATTGATCATTATGATAACTAACTTACATGGGATAGAGATGTCCCTGGTCCACGCGTACTTCCACGTCTGCCAGTGCGCGCACGTGTAGCGGGGAGTGGGGCAGCGCACCGTGGACCCAGGGCAGACCAAACAGGGACAGAACCGTGTTGATCGCAGCTACCACAAGAAGGTCCAGATGGTACGCTGAACCCTTCTTCAGCCTGGAAAAACAAGTTTAAGAAATTACTCAAAACTGTGGCAGATATGCTACGTAGCCAAATATGTACATGACGATTGTAGTACGTATAGAAGGTTAGCTAATAATGTGCTGACACTACTGATGGCTGCCACCAACAGGAGGTCCAGATGGTACGCTGACCCTTTTTTCAGCCTGGAAAAGGAATATGAAAAGTTATTAACTGACTACTAGTTATTATTGATGATTGATTAACTAGCGGGGAGTGAGGCAGTGCACCGTGGACCCAGGGCAGACCAAACAGGGACAGGACCGTGTTGATCGCAGCTACCACAAGCAAGTCCAGATGGTACGCTGAACCTTTCTTCAGTCTGGAAAGAAAAAAAAATCATTGTCATCGGTACTATTCCTCTTCTAGTTAGCTGATTAACAAGTTATCCTATTAACTAGCTAACTAACTAACAGAGACAGAACAGAACCGTGTTGATGGCAGCTACCACCATTCTCTCTTCAGTCTGTAAAGGAATTTGAGAAGTAGTTATTAACTGACTAGTTATCATTGATGATTGATTAACTAGCGGGGAGTGGAGCAGCGCACCGTGGACCCAGGGTAGACCAAACAGAGACAGAACTGGGTTGATCGCAGCTACAACCAACAGGTCAAGGTGGTACGCTGATCCTTTCTTCAGCCTGGAAAAGAAGTTTGAAAACTTACTTTAGAAGTTCTTGAGAAGAAAAAAATGTATCAAAGCATGTCCTTGGAACTGCAATCCATAGGCATACATATATCTAGTTGTTTGGCAGCAACAACAATTTTGCAAGAAAGAGAAACTTTTTTCTTTTAGCAGCTACCATAATGCCTGTCCTTGGTGCTGAACTATATACAACTTATTGGTTTGGCTTCGAAAGGTGTGCATTGTATGATCAGAGGTTAGTAGCTAGTAGTATTTGCAAAGGGTTAGCGCTTCTCACAATGACAATACAGTACATAGAATTGAAAATGCTGAAGATTTTGAACTACCAGTCGTTAACTACCAGCATACATGACTTGTACATCCACATAGCATGCACGATTGCACGTAACATTCATCCCAGTCAGTTTTTCCTTACTTGTGAGCAGGGTTGTTGACGATAGCAGCACTGATGTTCTGGTCCATGAAGAAGAGCAGAGACAGACAGAACCCCAGCCCCAGGGCCACCACTCATTCATTACTTCACTCGCTCATTCAGTCATTCCTTTATCCCTTCAATAATTCACTCATTCCTTCCCTCCATCCTTACTTGTGAGCTGGGTTGTTGACAATTGCAGCACTGATGTTCTGGTCCATGAAGAAGAGGAGAGACAGACAGAACCCCAGTCCCAGGGCCAACACTTATTCATTCATTCATTAACTCATTCATTCATTCACTCATTCACTCATTCCTTCCCTCCATCCTTACTTGTGAGCAGGGTTGTTGACGATCGCTGCACTGATGTTCTGGTCCATGAAGAAGAGGAGAGACAGACAGAACCCCAGCTCCAGTGCCACCATTCATTCATTAACTCATTCATTAACTCATTCATTCCTTCCCTCCATCCTTACTTGTGAGCAGGGTTGTTGACGATCGCAGCACTGATGTTCTGGTCCATGAAGAAGAGCAGAGACAGACAGAACCCCAGCCCCAGGGCCACCACAATGGCAGTCGGGTGCAGACTGCTCAGAGCGACCATCTGGAACATCGCACGCTCCTGTACCTGGAACCTCTCCACTGGAAAAGAATGAGAAATAGTCATGTCTTCAAGTACCAGAGTTATCAACCAAGGATTACAGTGCCCTAAAACTCGTTTTTTCCTAGAAGTATTGTAGAGTGGAACTCGCTGTCACAGTACAAAACAAAAAGTACAGCAGGGGCATCATCACTAGATAGGTTCAAACAACGTTCAAACAATTGATCAGATGTGCTAAGGTTTAGGTGTAACAGGTTGATCGGTGTAATGTATTGAAACTGGTGTGTTAGACCAAAGGGCCATTATACCTGGTATCCAGATACAGATATTGGACTTACTTACCTTTTCATCAGAGTTAGAAATTAAAGAAAATGATGGCAATGGTTTTAGAACAGCTAGTTCTCAATGTGATCCATACATAACAAAACAGTTAAACAAAACGCTATGCCACTACTGAATCTAGCAAGCTCTGTTCTCTATTGACTATGTTATTAGTACTGTTTATTGTGGAACTTACGCTGAACGGCCCTGAATGCGTAGGATCCCATGAATCCGTTAAACACGACAGCTATGGGCAGAGCGTAGTCAGCCAGCAACTCTCGCTTTCCCTCTGTCAGGTATGGGCTGGAAGGAGATAACATACCGTTAACACACACAGATAGATGGACACACAAACACACACATGAGAAGTGTGAGTCAGCCAGCAACTCATGCTTCCCCTCGATCAGATCAGGACATCCAATAGAGTATAATTTCGATGCATGACACACATGCACATGGTAATACACAAGAAATGTATACATCAAAAGATAAGATATGTGACAATCACACAAACAAAAAGAGATAGCCTTAAAACACAGAGAAAGAGAGTGCCAGAGACAGAGATCTAGACAGAGAGAGAGAGAGGGAAACAGACAGACAGAGACAGAGGCCAGAACACACAAAAAGAGAGCCTCAAAGACAGACACACACAGACACACACACACACACAAGTTAGACTCAAACATGCTCAAGACATAATTCTGAACACTCTAACTAAACTTACCTCTTGGTGCAGTTATACAGGATAATCCAACCCACAGTGTATGTCTTATTGTAATGTTATTGTTAACTACCACATGACTATGTTGAGCATGTATAAACTACAATCGCTTACCTCTTGGTGCAGTTGTACAGCGTAATCCCAACCCACAGCGTTCCCAGCAGCAGGATCATGTGCAGCAGAGGTCGCTCCGGCTGGCAGTTGTCGGTCAGCACCCCGCTGTGCAAGGTCGTGCCGCTGTCCAAGGTCGCGCTGCTGTTCTCGGCCAGGCTACTGCTGTTCAGTGCTGTCAGGTTCACGTAGTGGCAGGTCCCTGTGTCAAAGTGCTGGTAGAAATCTGACAGAGGAAACAAAGAATTCTTAAGTCAATTATAAGTTTAAAAGATATGTAACTTAAATAGTGTTCGGATTTTTTAAATTTTTAGCAATCTGTTTTTTTTTTTTTTGTTTCACATAACTGGTTAATCTTTAGCAGTAACACCAGTTTGTACAGCTATGTAAGGCCAGACTGTAAGGTTTGATCCACTCATACCAGGAAAGACCCCTAGTCTGTTGACTGTCACACTGACTTGGCCTCAAAATGAAGAAATTTAAGAAAATTCATTTTTATGAAATGGCAGAAGGATGGCGAAAAATTTTACTCAATTTGACTTAGTCATTTTCCTTGAAGTTTATTCTATGATATATTACAACTTCTGTCACTGTTTCTATAGGGTGTATATAAATGTACAAATCGGCAATACTTTTAGCAACCACTTGCATGACTGCCATGCCTACCTGCTGTCAGGCTCCTGATGGAGTCCACCACATAAGCCACAACTATGAACAGGGCAAAGATCTCCTCAGTGGACCTGCAAATGAACAGACAGACAGAACAATGTGTTTAGCAGATGGTACATCCATTCATGTTCAGCAGTTCTAAAAAGGCAGTTTGAGATAGCACACTTTTGAGATACTCCTTTACCCATACTACTTTACAACCCTTTCAAATCCCACAGACACTGAGTATCAATGGCAACTCTGCATTGTTTATAAATAATGGGAATCGCAGATGGACAGGCAGACAAGCCCCAAATAATACTTCAATACCTTTGGTGAATTAAAAGAGCTCATGATCAAATCTTGAATAAGGTTAAACTTTTTCAAACTTTTTTTTGTAAAAGAGTGCAACACAATAGATGAACAGGCTTAGGGACTAAATGTGTGGCTGGGCATAGTTTGGCAGTGTTTTGATATGCTCAGAAGACAAGCTAGGAAACTGAGCTTACCTTGTAGTATACTTCATGACCCGGCTGAGCCCAAAGACAGAGTAGATGATGAGGAACCCGCTGCTGAACAAACCAACCAGCCCGAACATCGGGAGGAAATCAACCTCCAGGCTGTGGGAGAACTCATAGATAACTGGAAGTGTAGAAAAGATCATGTTGCAAGTCTTAGCTTTTCTGCAATGATGTTGCTTTGCATTAAAACATACACATATCCGGGCTTTGATTATTTGGCTGCCAGCTTCCCTGTCTCAGGGGTGGGCAGCAGTCGGCTAGACTGGACTCCACGTCTCCATGTGACACTGTCCAGTGGGTCAATGTATTTCGTAACACACTATCCTCGTCATTTCATACTTAAAACCATTTGAAATAGTCTCACTTTTTCGAAACAAGCTACCTGAGGAGTCCCCTATCTTTGGTAACACCAATAAAACAGCTACAATCAGCCTACAAAACAAAACAAGCAACCATGGTGGGTAGTGACTATCAGAGCGGGGATACATGACTGTAAACTAACCAGGATGGTACCCAGACTAGTAATGAAAGGCATAGTAAAATACTTACTTTTCGTGTACAGGGCGAGAGGTGCTGTAGTCTGCAGGATGACCAGTGGTTGCCCCCCGAACAGGGCAAACATTAGTCCTCCCAGGGTCTGAGACACAAACACTTTCTTCACGTCTGGGGAAAAAAGAAAATCCATCCAGTTAATATTTAATATCTATGTCAACAGTTAATACATACATTACATATGTCCACTTTCAACTACACATGTACAAACCTTGAGTTAAGTCTATTGCAATCCACAATTAGCCTAACGATTGCATTGTAGCTATTCTTCATGTGGGATCCCTCATTGCACAAAACTACATGTAATATTGAATACTCCTGAGCGAAACCAGTAATGTACTGGGTATATCACTTCAGCAGAAGGTCTCATCTATGGTTTTCAAATGTTGTGTGGGCAAAATTCTGATGCAATGTTGACCAAACATCGAATGAAAACTGTGAAAAATATGAGCAGTACATGTACACTCTTAAGGCATTAAGTATGTCATATGTGTTCACAGTAGCAAAATTTCATGGTCTGATTGAGAAAAATGGACATGTTCATAAAACTACATATTCACAGTGGCGACAGGTGCAGGAAAAAAAGTCCTGGAATTATTTGTTAACTGTAATGATAAGTTCACAGTACAGACTGAAGTGACAGTGAAAACAGTGAACATAACAGTACCATGAAAAAATCAGGAATTACAGTATGACTATTGAAAATATTCCCCTGGTTCTTACCAAGATCACCATGAGTGTTTCTCTCGTTGAGGGTTCCAAAGGCGATGGAGGGCAGAACGCAGGCAAAGTACAGGAACACGGTCGCTGACAGAAGCTTGTGGAGCGAACGCCGGCCTTTCAAACCTGGAGAGGACGAACGAAGGGAGGAAAAACTCAGGAAAAAAATGTAATTTAAAAAAGAAATTAAAAAATTGACCTTTAAAAGAATGAAAACTATTTAATTTTTTTTTAAAATTACCTTTAAAACCTGGAGAGGAGGAACAAGGGAATGAAAAGCTTAGTACAATACCTGCAATTTTAAAGGCCACTATTTTACAGAAATGACAAAATTGACCACGGGTATTTGCCCACTTTACATGTACCTCCATGACAAATTTCAGGTCATTGGTCATCAGGCCAGTGTAGCTGAACTTGTTGTGTGTATCTGTATAAATATTTTGTCAAAAATATCTGCTAGACCTACCATCCGTAAAGTCACTAATGTAGTGAGGAGCTCTTCTCTTTAAGTCGTTCCACACACCGGCTCCAGGCCGGAACTTCTGATCCTGTAGAAAGAGGAAAAAAAAAAGACTCAAAATTGGTTTGAACAATTATAAAAAATGGCAAATTGTTCCATAGTCTATGCAAAATATCATATTAGACTAAGACAACTTGTCAACTTTTCTCTTGATTTTTTCACTAGATTCCTTAAAGCAGTTTAAAAACAGGAGACTCACAGATGTGGACCCATAGAGCACTGAAAAGCTAGACTTAGTTTGACAAAAACTACCCTCATAAGCGCTGTGTAACGTTACCTCTGGTCTCTCAAAAGTGGCTGATGACTTCATCTATAAACCACCGAAAAGTTAGAACTTGTGAAACACAAACTACCATCACAATTAATAATCTCTAGCCTCAAAAAAGTGTGACAAAAACTCCCTCAAAAATTTTACCCCTGGTCTCTCGAAAGCAGCTGCTGACTTGATGGCCTCCTTTTGGATCCTCCTCTTGTCATTTTTGTCCCCGCCACGGAGTTCCTCCTCTGTTCTCTTCAGCGTGGCCATGAACTCTTCTTCATCCTGACAGTCCAACAACTCCTGTCGCACGTCTGGGTACATGAACAGGGATGAGAAGGTACGGGCTGTCTCCAGTGCGTTTCTCATGGTTTTCTGTGGAAAAATTGCAGAAAAATTCAAGTTTTTTTAAGATTTGAAGTTCGCCTGTGTTGGTAGAACTACTACTAGAAGTGTTGTTGGTAGTTGTGTCAACTTGGTGGAACAACAATTCTGAAAAAGTTTTGAACTGTAACTGTTCTGTTTGTAGGGAACATGAACAGTGGCAAGAACATCTGGGCTGTCTCCAGGGTGTTATGCATCATTTTCTGTGGGAAAAACAGATGTTTGTTTGTTATGCTTTATTTGTTTACTTTGCCATAAACTCTTGTTCATCCTGACAGTCCAGAAGCTCCTGTCTCACGTCTGGGTACATGAACAGGGATGAGAAGGTACGGGCTGTCTCCAGCGCGTTTCTCATGGTTTTCTGGGGGGAAACATAAGTTATAAACAAAGTTTATTGCAAATACTTGCCCAAGGGCAATGGGAAAAGGACAAGGAAGCAAAATGTGACTTTTGTGTTGTAATGCTGGCTCTAAATTCTAACTTGTTGGATTTGACTTCTTTTTCTGAGAAAGTGGAGGATGAATGTAATGATTTTGTGACGATGATCTAGAGAGCAATTTTCTTTCTTTTTTCTTCTGTAAATGCGGAATGAGTACAATTATAGCATTTGTTGCTTTCTTGAAAAACAACTTTAATAGTAACTCAACCCTACCCTATGCCAGAACACAGGGGTGTTGGAAAGTACTAGTACATGCATGATACTTGGAACATACTAGTAGAGCCATCCCCACATGTATACAGTAAACCTCCTACCTCCTTCCTGGGTGCTATAACCAGGATGATAAACTGGACCTCCTGGCTGGTCTCCCCCAGGTTCCGCGGGTACTGCAGTCTGGCGATCGCGACGTGCCGCTTCTTAATCTCCGTCACTGATGCACTGGAATGGAAGGAAAATAATAGTGTACTTATCATATACCTGTCCTTGGTGCTGAATGTGGTACAACAACATTCGGTGGAGTGCAAATACAAGTTTTGATACAGTAACAGGAACAACATAATAATGAACAAAGTACTACATACTAAGCATGCTGGTGAGGAAGGCATAGGCTATCAACTTGGGGCAGTATTAGAGGACGGTTATCTTTTTTGTTTCTTTGCACAGAACCATGAGATATTTATCTGCTACCATTTTCATACTTTTTCTGCTACTTTCCACAAGGCAATAACAGTTGGTTCCACTTCCTATTGAAGCTAGATATAGGCATCACCTGCCCTGAAGAAACTCGCTCCAGGACTGCTGAAACATAGGCAGGTGAACATCTCTCTATCTTGGTTGTTTGCAATCTTTGCTAAACAAAAAAGCTATAGGAAACTAACACACAAGAACACAGATACTTACAAAGCACAGATCCATGACTGGTCATAGTCGATCCCTCCATACTCTGTCTCACTGGTTCCCTGGATGGTTTTAGTGAAATGCCGGACTGGAAAAAAAAGACAAAAAAAATTTGTTTCATAGCCATGTTAGTAATACTCTATTCAGCCTTTATCTGACATCCTGTGATAAAAAAAGTGAATGAATCGATCAACTAGAAAGGAGAAATTTGAAAAGCAAACTGCACATAGTCTAGCCTAACAAAGTATTGCTCTGTTTATTCTTACTCCAACACATTCATGTATATATGGTAACCCTGTCCCTTGCTACATCATGTAATCCAACACCACAGGGTGTCTGCTACAACACTAGTTACCATGGTGATGGCCACCTGGTCCAGGTCATTGACCTTATGCATTTGGAAGGAAGAAGAAACTAAGCAAAAACAATATGCTTTCTTTCTGTGAAGGTAAACATGATTAATAACAAAATAAACCGACCTGAGTCATGTGTAAAAAGTGCTGACTTGGCAGACTTCATGGTACATTTCGTCTCATCCTTTAAGATCCTCTCCAGCATGGTATCTAAGATGTCCTGTAGACTGGTCTCCACCATGTCTAACATCAGCTGAGCCATCCCCAGGAAACTCGCCACGTCCTTCTTAGCCTGCACCTCATGCCGGAAGTCTTTCTTAGGAATTCTCTGAAGAAACAAGAATAAATGCTGTGTCAAGACAGTTTTATGTTAGTTCAGAAAAGAGGAAAACAAAAATTAGATACATAGTCATCATCTTTCCTAGCCTGGACCTCATGCCGGAAGTCTTTCTTAGGAATCCTCTGAAGAAACAACAAAACAAAAGCTTGTAAATAAGGGAGTAATTGTCATATTCAACAGAGTGTTGACTAGTTTTGTCAGTTAATTTAATGATACTGAAGAAGAGTGGTGGATGTCACTAGAAACATCTGGAAGTGACCTCCATAATATATCCAGTAGTAGATATTGAATTGTCTTGGAATATTCTAACCTTCATCAGTGTTATGAGTATCTTATGGTTGTCTAGAAAAGAGAACAGAGCAAGGTCAATATGTCCGTGTTTGCCTTTCCTTTGTAAGAGAAATTTTGCAAGGGAATTCTCTAAGAAAAGACAAGCATCTTCAGTGCCAAGGTTGTCCCTAACATATCTCTTGGCAGTTCAAAAAGGCAAAATTTGAACAACACGTCCTCACTACTTGTTTGTTGTCTCCTTGTCAGAAGCTGAAGCTACACCTAGTGAACCTAAGCCAAACTGCACCATCCGTGGCTTACATACAAATGAAAAGTAAACATTACAGCTCAATATCAGAGTCGGTCATGTAGAAAATAACTTCTTCATATCGTGTGTATTAAAGAGATTGCAAAACGTGTCTCCAATATTAAATGTTCGCTGTCAGATTTGAGATGACATGTTGAAGGGTAGAATCATGTGGGGGGGAGTTTCATTTATCACTATGAATGGGTGGAAGGGTGAGTTAGATTTTGCAAATATTTGAAGAAGTAAATAGTTAAAAAGGTTAACATTTGGATTTGAAATTCTCAAGAAAAGAAACACATAAAAACAACTAAAAAAAAATCCAAGGACATTCCACGAAAATTTTTGCTACTCTTTTTCCAAAACTGTTATTTTCAGTTAGCCTCGTACCCAGCAAAATGTACTCTCTAGCGGACCAAATCCCTCGGCATGTTGTCTCTCTATATTTGACCGATTTCTACTCTTTCCAGCCGTCTCCCGAAGCCTGGTAGAGGTTAATTTTCAGTTGCTTTTCGCAGGTGCAATTTATAAAGGAAAGTCACAATCAATTTGCAACAGAAATTGTCAAAAGAAGCCTCAGAGATCGCTATATAGGTGTGACTGGCACAAAGCTTTAGCGTCTTTTTTAACCTAAAATTTCTTGAGAATAGAAATTCAAGCAGCATGAAATGACGGCCACACAACTCTTAAATCATTCATCAGACGTGAATTTTACAAAGCTTGCGATCAAAGACGAGACCAGGACTTTCCATCAAAAACTAAAGATTGATTGATAGATTTTTCAAAGCCCACTCGATGTTTCAAACGCAGATTTTCTGTTTGCTATTCCTTTAGTAGCCCACGCTTTGCGTCAGTTGGACAGTCGGCCCCTTTGGTCAGACCTTCCCATACATAACTCATCGGCACTTAAAACGCGAACACTCCAGTGGATTCGTTTGTGCATAAGAATAAAAGACAGGCGAGTCTCAATTAAGGGAGATCAGAAACGCCGAGAGGCAGCTTATTTCTGGGTTTAGTTTAACGAGTGGATCGTTTGAATTTTAAGTTAAGTCAGGATTCGGGAGTGGTTTGAAGAATTGACTTTCACATTCTGGACACAGTAGAACGAGTTGGTACGTCGGTAAAGCAAGTTTTTCTTCTGAAATATCTGAAATACGCGGCAAACTTTCGCAAAAGTTGTGAATTTTTTTCTTCTTGTATGAAGTACAGGGTTTGGAAATGTTAACATTGAGTTACCACTTGAAATTGTAGAATGCAACGTGTAATCATTTTACACGATAGAGTTTTCCTCGTCAGAATGTTTTAACCACGGCCAGATGTTAGATATAGAGGGTTACATATAAAAGATTTGATCTGGCCAGATATATCGAAGGACACATTTTACTAGTTGACTAATACGGTGCAGAAATCAGATAGAAAGTTAATTGGGAAATGGTATTATGTCGCGTCGACGTATGTATGTACGTGTGTCTATCCGGAAAGTTTTCGTTGCGTAGGTGGAGCATTAGGTTTACAAAAAATGATTTCCACCCAGTCCAAACGTCCCTGCCCTTTCCCATCCTCGGAGACTTTTCCACCAACCTTTTCCAACCTCATAATCCTGCGAATTTGACGACCTTCGCTCGGACCAACTTCAGGGCGGATAGACATGAAATCTGCACGCGCGGCGGCTTACCAGGGCTTAGGGGACCTTTACCGGAGTCATCTACATGGAAATACCGGCCGCGGGGTCGTATGGCGTGGCGGCAGAGTGCTCGACTCGGGACCAAGAGGTCCCGGTTCGAATCCTGCCATGCCACCAATCTTGTGCCCTTGGGTAAGGCACTGAACACGACTTTCCTCACTAGACTTAAGTGAAAATGAGTATGGTCTTGTCCTGTTTTCGTCCTATATCTGCGTTGGTGACCGCATAAAATAAGTTGATATAACTTGAGTGTGCCGTCACCATGTCTGGTCATGAAATGTTGGAATTAAAAAAAACATCCCGGTCACGACCCGGCGTGATGGTGCCGGGATTCTCCCCGAGTCTTCCCGGCTTAACGAGAAGAAAATTAACGCGCTCGGGTAATCCTCTTATAGAGTTAGAGAGCGGGAAGGCAATCAGGTATGGTACACCTCACGGGCGAGTTCCGCCAAGCATACAAAACCCGGGGAGCTTGAAATTACTTCTTTCATAATGGAATCAAAAAAACGCGAGGGTTTCCGGTTTCATTTGGAACGTTCGAACGCCGTTTCGAGAGATCGAACGAAGGAAAGAACACCGTTCGAAGGAACGCCGTGGGGATACGGAAGCGCGTTCCCATGGAGACGTTCTATTTACACCATTCGATCGAATACCACCAAGAAACGTTCCAAATTCTGCCTTTTAATGGATTAACTACGCGTATAAACATTCAAGTATTCACATCGGAAACTTTCTACCTTTATCAGTCAAATGTATGTATATTAGGCGTAAAACGGACTATTTGAACTCCATAGAATGTTGTGTTTCCAAATTCAGCACCAAGGACAGGGGCAGTATGGTAAACTCTGCGTCACACAACAGGAAAATACGTCGTCTACCGCGAGTCTGCAAGCTCTAAAACGACATTTCGGCCTGAATAAGACTGGTTCAGTGCGAGTCTTAGGGATGGGCCGATGCTCAAAGCCCCGTCCAATATGCTAGAGTAGGTTTTCAGGCGGAAAATACGCCCGGCTTTCAGGTAACTTGAAATTCGGAGAACTTCTGGTGATCCACAAATTAGGTCGAATGCCGTCGGCTTGACAGAATAAGTTCAATAACTGTCAATAGCTGCAATGGATGTAAGTTCGGCACAGAGGAAGGAAGAAAAGTTTCTTACCTCATGAGAAGCGTACATCAATGTGATGTCTTGGTTTGAGAAGTCGGAGATATCTGTAGGAAAAAGAAACAACAGAACGAATTCATACAACACCAGCGCTGTGCTCTTTTTAGAAATATTTTTCTAAGCACTTTATTTCCATAAATAAGGCCTGTACATAGAAGAGCTAAAAGTTAATACAACATAATATAACAGTTACATCACAAGGCAAAGAGCTGTCCTGTTTGAATCCGCCCACGATGTTCTACAACGTCTGAATGCCCTACGATATTTTTTTTACATTTGTTTAGGTCCATCTTTTAGTTACAAAATAAGCGAATAGCGTACGCTCAACCTACGACGAAAAGTTACTTCCTTGAACTAACGATTTTGCACATTTTTGGAGGTATCTTTCTGCTACTAAACAGGTAAATTTCTACGCCCAAACTACGTCCAACTTTTTAAAACCTTCAATCGGACATCAAGACTTTTATAACTTACTAGATCTGCAGTCAGTGTCGAAACCTCCATCGTCGAAGTCTATGGTGACGGACCCACTGACGGAGTCCGGGGTCTGGGGGACAGACATGTTGGACTTGGAGCGGCGGTAGCGCTTTTTCTTCACAACCTGGAAACAACACGGGAACAGACAACGTTAACAAGAGTAAAAACAAGAAAAATTTTGGCTCCTGCATGGTGGCAAATGTGCAGATGTTGGCACATTGGCGCACCAAATCCGTAGTGTATTTTCTGGCACACATATTTTTAGACAGATTAGCCAAAATTGGCGTCACTCCACCGTATAGGGAATGAAGGAAGTGTAAAGTGCCTTTCCCAATGGCACAATGTTGGGGCATGGTGAGAATCGAACCCGGGACCTATTGGTTCCGAGTTCAACGCTCTAACCGTTGACGACGTCACTAAAACACGGGAACGGACCACGTTTACAAAAGTAGAGTAGAGTAAAGTCTACGGTCGGGTAGGACGTCCCTCAAGTTTCGACCGCTCCTGATCTTTCTCCTCTTCAACCAACTGTCACGAACCACACGAGACATGTACAGAATACGTGGCATACATCCATTCGAATACTTGTAGACACACATTTTCGGAATGCGAAATGACGTGGATTCCCTCCGCTAGCGATCCTGAAGTCACTGTGGACGTCATCATGGGGTTCGATAAATTGATAGAGAAAGAATGAGAGAGTGTGTGAGAGAGAGAAAGAGAGAGAGAGAGGTAAATAGCGAGGGAGAGAGAGAGGAGAGAGGGGAAAGAAAGTTACATACCGAGACAAGTAGAGAGAAAGAGATAGTGGAAGAAAGAATCAACTGAAGGGAAAGAGAGAGACTGAGCTAGAGAGAGAAATCTAGAGAGACAGAAAGAAAGAGAGAGGCAGATACAAATCAAGAGAGAGAGAGAGAGAATGAGAGAATTCAAGCAAGAGTGGAAGCGAGAAAAAAAAACGGCTGGTAACAACATGAAAATGAAGAGTTCTGTAAGACCTTGTCAACCTCGGCCTCAACTTTACGCACGGTGAACCGGAAAATTTCTGTGACTGTTCAATATGTTACCAATTACAATTAGTACAGGAGGCGTCAAGTTTGTAATTAGTAATTAAGTAAGCGCAAGCTGTTTCTTATGAAAAGGGCGTTTACAATCTCATGGCTTTGACGTAAATATTATGCACCATACTGGATGGATAGATGTGGAAGTCCAGGTATTTCTGGACTTTTATATATTTAATTAGAGTTATGCAATCATCACAGAAACACATGAAAAGCTATAGTTATGACCATGAAGTTGGTAATACACCAGCTTCACAGGCACGTGGCGCGGCGGCAGCTGGCTATATCACACCGAGCAACATGTTTCACCTAACCTTTGCACATATAACTTCAAACGCTTTTTAAATCTTTCACATGCAAACACATTATACTAGTTCCTAGGCCACTAAACTGTATATAAGAAGCTAATGACAATGATAAACATGTTAAGTAAAAATTAAACATCCTACTCCAGCGTTACCACAAAAGATTGTTTGGTGAGTAAACATGTAAGTAGACTTTTCGTCGTCTACCGTGTGCACATATGGTGATTACATACATGGCTGACTAGCACAGACCAGTGCGTCTTTTTATTTATGCCTTATTTAAACCAACTTGTATAAACTGCATTCAAATATCACATTTTCTGTTTTAAAATGGTGGGTTCAATTTCTCTGAATATATCAAACAAGACGAAAACTACGGTTATTCTGAGTTACAGTCAGTAGCGGGAGGAAAGTTACCTACATGTACAAGTAAAGGCCACTGCGTCTTTTTGTACGTATAGAAGACCAACTTGTATAACTTGCATTCAAATACCACTTAATCTCTTAGGGTGAGCAAAATTTCTCTGAATATCTACTATATCGGCGAAGAGTTAAACAAGAGTAAAAGAACGGTTATTCTGAGTTTCAGTATATAACGGGAGGAAAATTTTCCACTAGCCATTGCGTCTTTTTCACGCCTAGGAAGAGGAGCAACTTAAATAAACTATACATTCAAATATCACTTTCTTTCTTGAGGATGAGCCAACTTTCTCTGAATATCTAATATATCAGGGAAGAGTTAAACGCATAAAATAAGAGTAAAACAGCAGTTAACCTGAGTATTAGTAGTGAGAGGAAAGTTTCTCCCATCCTCGGCTGTCGGTCGCACGAAAATCATCCGGTAGCTTTCCTGTTGCGAGTCCGATTCCGACGTCATCTTTGTCGGCTTTTCTTTTCTTCTTCTTCCGTCTAAAATGTAATTCTCTCTAGCTCTTGACGTTCGAATGGCACATACGGATATGTCGTCCTTTCTTTCCCGGACACAATCTTGAAGAAAATGTACAGACGTCCTTCAAGAATGAATCAAGACACTCTTGGCATCGTCTCTCACAGTTCAAGACGTTTTCCATCCGATCGCTACGTCGCTTCGGCCGTCACTTCGTGTTCCGAAAGATATTTGCCGAAGGCTCCTGTTGTGTTTCACCCTGGCAGCGTTTTAACTGTAGCTGTTTTATCTAGAAAGATGTGACAATACATTCGTTGCCACCCAACAGCCTTACCGTGTTCTAGAACGCTGTTATGACACTGGTTATTATGACATGGGACGAATTACGACTTCAATTTGCCGACCTACATGTAGAACAATCTGTCTGGGTAATTATAATCAGCTAGATATGATTAGAGACAGTACACAAACATTTTGGCGGCCATTACAAGCTGTTGACTGTATCCAGAACCATACTTTTCCAGAACCATACTCAGGCGTATATTCTGGATAGTCCACGCGTATCCAGGACCAAGCTTCATCCAGAACCATGCTCAGGCGTACGGTTCTCAACCTGGATAGTCCACGGGTATCCAGAACAGTGCATGGGGCGATTCTACGGTCTTGGATACGCGGAGACTACCCAGAACCATGCCTGATCGATCCTAACCCTTAACCCATTCAACCCATAGAACTAGATAGGCGCGTCCTTGCTACAATACCAACCTTGCGTTCTTGTTTCAGTCAACTTCAAGAGTTTTTATCTATCCAACAAGTCTCCTCTTCTCTTGAGTATTAGTCCAAGGTGATGGTTGAATTTGCCCCTGGCGGCTCTTTGTCACTAATATCTTTACTAGAACACACGGACGGTACTTGTACGCCCCTATCTTGGTGTTCTGTAAGGGTGTTCTGACTCATAGGAAAATGTGTAAAATGTTCGCATATAGCCAGACCTGTCTGCTAATTATAATCAGATATGACCACGTGCGTGCATTGCAGACATTCACTGTCAACCTGGGAGGACGTGCATATAGGTCAGAGGCCATTGACCTGGCTGTAGGTCAAAATGACCTCTAGTTACGTTTCAGTCACTTTGTGCCCTTTTGGTTTAGAAAATTGTGGAATATAACCACTGTAGTACCTCTTTCATGTGGTCGTTCTGGCTTTTTAACCCATAGACTTACTACTTATTGTTATATTTATAGGCCAACTGTATTGCATATTGGCACCTGTCCGAGGTGTCACGACTTGACGTCATCAGCGGGTGATTGAGGACAAAAGCAGCGTCCCTAGCGGCTAACATGTGTACTACACCACTGTTGTGAAGTTTTCTTCTTTTTTTTGACTCAATTTTATTTCTTTTTGTCTCAAGATTCGAAGTGCAAGTGACGGTACATGTGTAGGATAGGGGCTAGGGGTGACGCCCTCCCTTTTTAAACCTTTCCACCTCCGCATTCTCACTTTGACACGCTAAACAGGTGAGAATGTAGCCTCCGTAGCAGGCTTATAGAACTGTGGGTTTGGTGGTCTTCGACTGTTTTCTGATTAGCCCAGTCCTAAAAAAAACGGGGGTAATTCAACCAGGCCGACTATGTTGTCTATATGCAATCAGAAAATAGCACATAAAGCTCCCAAACACCATGAAGACCCCTCAAAACCCCCAGTTTTTGGCATGGTATGGGGGCTATGAGAATGGGCGATCCCATGCCGACCCCAGTATCATGTGTCCTCACTGTCAGCGCAGAGGTAAATTTAGTTTGTAGCTGTCACCACGGGAAGATCTGTGCCTCCCAGGCCTAGTTAACTGCTACAAATCACACTGTAATAGGGAAGGCACTCTCGTATTCTTTGGCTCTAAAACAAATGACGAACGAAATAGCTGGCGGGCGAACGATATGTACATGAGTACTCTCCAAGCAGAGTGTTAGGCTTTAGGCTTCGGCTTATTTTGCCACCCGAAGTGGTTCGAACAGCTTTCTGGATTTGAGAGGCTCTCTCGTGTAGCTCTAAGGCTTGGCGGGCATCGTCTGTGTTGCATTATTATGAAATAGCCAAAAGGCCATAGTGCAAAATACAATGTTCTCGGCGTCAAAAAGACATGTTTGACGCTAGTTGTAGGAAAGGATCTACTATTCATTTAAAAAGTATATATATTGGTTGTAGGAAAGGATCTACTATTCATTTAAAAAGTATATATATTTAAAACCCATAACATATTCATAAGATGCGTTTTGAAACCCAACAACACTTATTTTAGAACTGTGCAGGTCTATTTGCATGTGAGCTCCTGTGTATCTCTGAATGTACCTTAAATAAATCAAAGAATTAATCAATCAAAATACTCTAGAGATAGTATATATAAAATATACAATAAGTAGTCTAGAATCTCCCACCTTTTTCCTGTGCACGTGGTCGTCGCTCCCATAGCCCAGGTAGGAGATGGTAGAGGCGAGGCTGATGGCCCCTGGAGACGCCGGGCGGAGGAGGTTAACGCCTAGCAACGCCTCGGAATCACTATCAGAGCTGGGCGGGACTACAACACAAAAGGGGGGGTCATTTTTTTACATGTTCTATATAGGTGTGTTTGTGTTTTTTATAGGTGTGTTTATGTTTTTTTAGTCAGAAAAACAGTAAGTAATACAAATGAAAGGACACAAGCTAAGTCGCTGTGAACTCAAGTTAGGCACAACTGCTATATATTCTCGCCCCCCCCCCAGGTAGGAGATGGTAGAGGCGAGGCTGATGGCCCCTGGAGACGCCGGCCGGAGCAGGTTAACGCCTAGCAACGCCTCCGAGTCAGAGTCAGAACTGGGCGAGACTACAACACAAAGAGGGGGAAATAGTATTTTTTTTTAAATGAATGAATGCCTTTGGGATAAGCTCTGAATGCTTTTGAGTTAGGCTCAGGTCACAAAAAAAAAGGAATGGTTTACAAAGAAATACGTACATTCTCAAGCTAATACTGATATTATAGTCTGGTAAGTGCATTCGGCCTTTGTACCAGCAACACAATTATGTAAATAAAATTGTAGTGTATAAAATAGCCCAGCGATGATAGATATATCTTGTAGCTTAGATATTTTTTCAAAATGTATACTGGTGAAGTCAGTTTAACAACAAATGTTGCTTTATTTGACATACCTTGTATTCGATACAATTGTTGCACAAACGTACGGCGTGTTATGTTTAGTTCGTGACCTCTGTATCCGTATTGGTGACCCCGTATACACACGTATCTGTCCTGTGTCGTTTACGTATCAACTATACAGACACATGGCGGCAGCTGATCATATTACATATCGAACACCATGTCACACTTAGTGTGCATATCGAATTCCAAGCGGAGTTTAAAGCTATCTAGTGACGATGCCTGCATGGCTGGTTATACATGTAGATGGTTCATACCAGGGGCCATGTTATTTCGTTAATAAAAACATGGATGCAATTCTAAAATAGCACCAAATGATTGATCAGGCGTATCAATAATAGATATCGATCAATCAATCGATGATTCAACAGCGTATTTTGATTCTATGCATTTAAGATGTAAATACCAAATGTAAATCTCTAACCGAGTATCTTACAGATTGTTTGTGTAACCTGTTGCTTGTATTGTCCCCCAGGGTTAGTCCTTAATAATAGCCGGTCTAACCGCCCTTCGGCGTAACACACCAGCTTCGCAGGCACGTGGCGCGGCGACAGCTGGCTACATTACACCGAACGACTTGTTACACCTAAGCCTTGAACATTTAACTCTAGACGTTGTTTAAAGCTATCTAATGACAATGTCCCTACTGTACTTTGAGTTCCACTCGATCTGCGATAGTTCTAGGAAAGAGTGAATTTTTGAACACCTCAATCCTTGGCTATCCCTAGTAGGGCAATTCCGGCTGTCCATGTTAACACATGCTTATGCCTAACTAATAAATAAATAAACAGCGTTTTTAGCCATCCGTACTGATACACACTTAGCAGCTATAAACATGTTTGTTGTATGTAAAAGGTGAGGTAAAAATTAGCTAGAGTCTCAAAGGTCACCGGTCGGACAACAATAATCGATTTTCTGAGTACCCAACCTTAGTACTAAACAGTATCAGGCATTCTCTAATTGTTGTTAACCGACCCACTTGACACAATTAAAGAATAAACTACTCGTAACTTTTGATATTCAGTAGCCGTTAAATTGTGAGACTATAATACTAAGTTTTTTTTTAACAAAAGGTAAGGGGGAGGGGCAGATTTTTTAGAATTTGCAAACGCAAAAGTGGGCGTAAACTAGGTTTATTTTACGTTACTGACCTTAATACCTGTCATAATGCTAACTACTAATGGTAAAGAGATATCTTAGAGTTTCTTAGAGTTTCACGTACCTCTCTGAAGAAGAAAAGCTCAGTTCTCGGCCCCCAAGTCAAGATGTGGTTTTAAGAAAAACCGAACGTGCCCGAGTTACGTAAGAAAAGGCTTCCAACCCACGCGTCGTCGGTTTGACCTTACGGGTGTCCAAAAGTCGTCTGACTTGTACCAATGATAAGTGACGTTACTATTTGAGTTTCTGCAGACCTTTGAGCTTGTGCTGCCAAAACCCTCGTCAACTAATCACGAATATATTACCCATTGTTTTGTAGGCAAGAACAGCTCATGAATTATTAAGGTTTTCGAAGTCATTAATCAAATCCACTTGGTTTTTTCCCTCCAGATTTAAGACACATTTTTACAGCCGGTTTAACCGGTCGCCATGTGGGTGACGCAATCCGGACAAAGTCTGACCACTGACTATGCAATTTATGACACACCTATGGGGTCGTATCCAGAAGCCTGTCTATCTAGTTCTATGCCTGAGTGGGTTAGGGTTAGAATCAGGCACGGTTCTGGATAGTCTACGCGTGTCCAAGAACGTAGATTTTTCCCATGTACGGTTCTGGATACGCGTGGACTATCAAGAACCGTGCCTGAGCATGATTCTGGATAAAACACGGTTCTGGATAAATGCAACAGGCTTGGTGACCTAGGGGGGCGTGACTGACCAGGATTTGATATTTGCATTAAACTTTATGCGTTTGCCACATGCTTTAACTAAGAGTACAGTAAGAGGGCGTGGTTTATATATTAGACGTACACAACTACAGGCATGGCCTGGTGCTATTGTCTAAACGAGCAAAATACAAAAAAAAAATGAATCAGCCATCCTGTCGATCAACAGCAAAAAACCTAATCAATGCTCGTTTGAAATTTATCTGACGCAATCTATCTCAACATAACACCACTCTTGACCGAGAGCTTGTCAAAAATGCGATCTTGAGCATCCTCAAATTTAACTTAAGTTTTACAGCCTAACTACGTACTACATGTACAAGGCACATAATGATGGGTAACGCGACGACACTGATAGTGTTGTTGTTAAGTAACACAGTCTCCAAGCAGAGGCAAGGTGTCGACTTCTGTCTGTATGCCTTTCTCTAGCATTCTGTACCGTATTCAGCATCAGTTGAGCGATCAAAACTGGTTGTGTGTGGCCCTTGATTTTATAATTGGAGCATAATGCAAAATGCAAAAGTATGATTTAAAAGGCAACAAAATACAAACTATTCACGCACAAGTAAGATGGATACGCTGACGTTGACGTACCGTACCTGAGCCTAACTCTAACCCATTCAAGCATAGTACTAGGTAGACACGGTTCTGGATACGATAGAGACTATCCAGAACCGTGCTTGAGGCAAATCTACGTTGAATACTCAGAGACCATCAGAGACCATCCAGAATTGTACCTGACCTTAACCCAATTTAGGCTATAGACACACACGGTTCTAGATACTCTGACGTTAACTTGCACGTACCTAAGTTCCCGTTTATAACGGGCGACGGCGGCGTCTCGTCGATCTGAGGGATCGGTCTGACCAACGGCGACGTAGGGGCGACGTCGGTAAAGTTCGGCGGCGACTGTGCGTCCTCTTCCTCCAAAGCAGCGGCGTCCAAAGCTCCCAGTTCGAGCTGCTCAGGGCGGGGGGTGTTGTCGTCCCCGTTAGACATTCTCAACTCCCGCGCTAGGACGTCTTCTCAGGGTTCAAAACGTCTTCTAGGGTTTCTCCCAGGTATCTTCAGTTTCTTGAGAAGTTCGCCTGTGATAAAAGGTGGGGTAAAAAACAGGTATTATGAAGGATCGGAGGTAAACAATGCGGGAATGTTTGCAAACAAGCCGAACAAATGGAGAGCTTTTGTCTGAAAGTATCACACGAAATTCGATTCGGTCAATCGACACCGAATCAAGCAAGAAGATCGCGCCTTCTGTCTTTAGCAGCGACCACAACAACAGCGAGCGATATTCCGAACCTCTTCTGTGTACGCGGTATTTAAGACTGACAGGCTTACATGTACGTGAGGGCTTTAAGTGTAAATTATTGCGGTTAGTTTGTGTACACATGTATGTAATAAAACAAGTGCTTCAAAAAGAGCTGTCGATGCTAAATACTAGTATTGGGAATGGAGGCTAATGGTAGCCTCTACCAGGCACCGCGGATCGCTGGAAAAATAGTAGAATTGGCCGAAATAAAGGGATAATATACCAGGGGAGTTAGCCAATTTCTACTATTTTTCCAGCGATCCGCGGTGCCTTGTAGAGGCTAGGATAATGGTAGATGAAGAAACGATAATCTTGAAAATAAAGAAAATAAAGTGATCTTAAACCAGTTTATAATTAGTTACTGAAGAGCTAATATCCCACTGGTCGTGACAGAGAAGACAAATGATATGTACAATAAAAACAGGTTCATTGTACAGGGTAAATTCTAGCTGTTTTCGACAAGTACAATGACTTGGGTTAATTAACGTCGCGACCGAAGGACTGTGACCCCTTCCAGTAGCGTGCATGTCGGGATTCGAACTCCCAACCTCTTGGTCCAGGGGCAGGGCCGCTAACTACTTGATATAACGAAATCTGGAGATGTACCACCCCTTTTATGCATTCAGATCGTACGCTTCTTACATCAATATTTATTATACACAAGATGAGGTCTGACCACCTACAAATGGAAGTCGTTTTCAGAATTTCAATGTGTCCATCTCTGCAATGACTATGTCAGCAAAGTCAAGCCAAGAGAGATGTCAGCAAGGCGCCGAAGTAATTTCTGAGCAGTAGACTGGATTTTCAAAGTCAATTTTCTGAAATTCTTTTTAATGTAGTGTTGGATGAACTCTGCTCCATAGCATACTGATATCTGTGAGGCGAAAATGCGATGTCGCTGACGGAAAACGGTTGCATGTTTTGTATCGTAGACTGATTCTAGCTATTTATTGGTGGTACCCAAAAATAAAGGCACTCCTAACGTAGCTTGTTTTAGGATTATTCAAAACACTTTAAGTATGAACTGATTACGAAAATGTGCTAAGAAATGGCAAGTAAATGTTATTAATATCCGTACAGATTTCGTCGTCAAGAATATCTTTTTTTGTTGCGCCGTCTTTGGGTCAGAGGCAACAGAAGACTGAGCGTAATACAGGAAGTCAGCGGATACAGGGAAACCAGCTGGAGATAGGTCCGTGGCATAACTCGCCTGTGTTAAAGGCCCGTTTTTAATTGGGGTATAACAAAATCAAAAAGGAGTGAAAACTAGACAAGAGAGACAGGAGGTTTTTTTAACTATTTTCTTTTTTTTTAAAGGCCGGGGCCGAAAAATTACCGCCGAGCCGACCAAAGGTACCCAGGCTAGAAATTGCAGTGGATGCCTTTCCATAAGAAACGCTACTAGCTGTGGAAAAATCGCTACACAGTGCAGACCGAATCACTGAATCAATCAATCAATCAATCAATCAATCAATCAATCAATCAATCAATCAATCAACCAACGAACCGAACTCGAACGTAAAGCCAGAAATCCCTACAGTTCAAATCCGTCCGAAGTTCAAAGGCATTGCCGATGAGCAATTAACCATGTCAACGGGAGAAGTCGGGGGGCGCACGTGTGACGTCACAGAGCCTTACCCCCTGTACATACCGAGTGCGTCATAGGTGGCGGGGGACGAGTCCAAATCCGGTGAGGGGGAGGTTTTAATCCAAAGAAATTGATATTTTATGGAAGTGTCGATGAAGGTTAGACATTCAGGCTACAATGGTACGTAATAGACAATAAAGCAAACAACTGGATAAATTCTTTGAAGAATCAGACGTTTCAGATAGTATCTTTTGCTATCTTTCATATCAATGACCGAGAATGAGTCTTAAGGCAAGTGTAAGTAGTATACAAATACAGACTCTTACAGAATCATGGATGAAAGGTATGGATGTGTTCTATTTAAAACGTCTGTCTATACAGAGAATATACCCAGTTCCTTAATTCATTTTTGTATTACGATTTGATGGATGACACCAAGTTTGAGGCTATATTTCTCATGCAACCACACAAAGACTCCCTACGAAACCAATTTTATCACGTGTGTTTTACATGCAAGGCTACGAAAGCTTGGTTTTATATATAGATAACATGATCCTGCGACTATAACGTTAACTGAACTTCCGATGAGGCTACAAAACAGAAATACGTTCGCAATTTATTTTAAGACACTATTTTGATATTACGTTTTATATATCATAATATTATAGTATTGTAATGTATATTTTTCAAGCAGGCAAAGCTCAAACTAATGCGCATCCATAAAATCCAATTTGTGTGGCGTCACCGTAAACTAGGACATAGACGCTATAGCGTAATGTTACAGAGGCCACGGCGCCATTTGACCAGCATATCAGCGGCCACAGACTGGCAAACGACAGACGTTACGGCAGGGCTCAAAATACTGGGTGCATATGCACCAATTTTTTTTGTGTGGGTGCACCAGTGCACCCAAATATTTTTGTAGGTATTTTTATACATATGAAATGTATAATACTAGTATACAGGATAGTCTTGAAATTTGATGCACTTAAACTTTAGGTTGGGTGCACTAGTGCACCTATTCCCAAAAATGAATTTCGAGCCCTGTTACGCCAAGACGCCGTGACGCAAACCTTCAAGATGACGTGACGCCACCTTAAGATGCACCGTGCATGTCTTCGTTGTTTTACGTACGTGTGGAGGAATAAGGTTACGACTTACGCCATGCATGATTTAATCTTCTTTACCCTTAGAAATTATAAGGTCGCAGCGGATGTCATCCGTGCCAAAACTACGTCAACTGTATCTAGCCTGTACCAGGCTTCAGAGAGGCGGCTGGAAAGAGTAGAAATTGGCCAAATAGGCAGATAACATGCCAGGGGAGTTGGTCCGCTAAAAAAAAACAGATTGACTAGTCTCTACCAGGCTTCGGAAGTGGCTGGAAAGAGTACAAAAAGGCCAAATAGATAAAATACCAGGAGAGTTGGTCTGCTAAAGGGAGTACAGATTAGCTAGCCTCTACCAGGCTTCGGAAGTGGCTGGAAAGAGTAGAAGTTGGTCAAATAGAGAGATAACATGGCAGGGGAGTTGGTCCGGTAAAGGAGCACAGATTAACTAGTCTCTACCAGGCTTTGGAAGCGGCTGGAAAGAGTAGAAATTGTCCAAATAGAGAGATAACATGGCAGGGGAGTTGGTCCGCTAGAGGAATAGATTGACTAGTCTCTACACGGCTTCGGAAGCGGCTGGAAAGAGTAGAAATTGGCCAAATATACATGGGCGAATTAACTCCCCTGGCATGTTATATGTTTGTTTGACCGACTTCTACTCTTTCCAGCCGCTTCTGAAGCCTGGTAGAGGCTACGCCAAGTCTAGTGCAATAACGTTGACACACGAAAAGGGATCAAAACATGCTTAAGCCGCTTTAAGTGGTGACCACAAACAAAAGAAACCGATTTATATCATTTAGACAAAGACCACGTCAGTGTTGGACTACAGGTAATATTTATTTTACCTTAGAAAATAAACAAAACAAGCTGAACAAAACAGGTGTAAAAATAGAAGATTTGAATACAGAATACGCGCGCTTTTCTGAATCAAGCAAGGTGAAAGTTTAAACCAAGTGCAAGCTCCAATTTAAAGACCCTGTTCGAAACCAAATTTTCTGCACCTGCCAAATACATATAAAATATACATATAAAAGTTCGAGTGCGTTTTAAAAACTTGAAAGGATAATTTTCATTACATATTCTGCACCTCTACTGTCCCACCAACGCACACTTTGAATCTTTCATTACATCTTACGTGTTTCCTTTCAAACATCTATCTTTCAAATCTCCACGGCGCCACGGACACGTGAATCTGTATTATTACAGTATTAATCTTTTATTGTAACAATTTCTCACGCAAGACGGCCTCAAGCTGAGACAGGTTTTGCTACATTTCCTCTGACAGAAGCCGGTACTGCTATATTACTGCCGCCTGATTGGTCACAATCCCCCCGCCCAGACATGACGTCACACCGCTACATGACTGCTACATGCCTGACTGGACGGAGCGACGACTTGCCATATCGATGGATACAACAACTTAATTCCAACACCTAAATGCAAACGATAAATCTATATTTTTGATGCGTCTAGACAAACCCTGTATCACAAACATGATCTGTTCCCATATTTTCCATTGTACAAAAAAGCGAGAAGTTGACCACTCTGTATTAGCTCAGTACCTAGAACACTTTGTATTAGCCTAGTATAGTATCCTTGTATGTTACTCATGTATGTATGTCTAAGTCAAGTAGTGCATCTTCTGCCTACACTTTTCTACATATGTTTGTTATGTGTCTGTTAAGTCTTGACCTGTACCTAGCCCATCGTGGCATGAATGTACAATAAAGGTAGACTTCACTATAATGGACACGTTAGTAAAAGGCGTTACAAAATAAAAAGCCCACGAAAACACCAAATGACGTCACTTCAAGAGCACCCCCTCCAGCTCTGTCCTGGTACAAACTGTAACCCAACACCACAGGGTGTCTGCTACAGCACCGGTTACCATGGTGACAGACGTGTGGTCCAGGTCTTCTTCGTCCAAACGAAGAAGAAGAAACTGAGCAAAAACGTCTGCGAAGGTAAACATAACATGCCAAACCTCACTTTCACCCTACGTTCAACCGCGACGGGGGCCGACATCGTCTACCTGATACCTTTGACCCAGTGTTGACGTCACACTTCAAAGAAGCCACGTGACAAGCTCCACTGGGTCAGTCTACTGAGGAAGACCAGAGTGACTGGTAGAAAGCTCTAGGTGATAGAACTTCTTTGTGGGTTGAAGTCACACTTCAAAGAAGCCACGTGACAAGCCTCACTGGGTCAGTCTACTGAGGAAGACCAGAGTGGCTGGTCGAAAGCACTAGGTGAGAGAACGTCTGTGTGTTGGACCAAAAGTTTCAATTTTAAACATGTAACTACCAACACAGATGAACCTTCGTGCTAAGCGAAACCTCAGCTCTGCTTGCAGAGTACCTCAACTAACCTCCGCTATCACACTGTGTCCTAAATTGCACTCAAACTGATACAAATCAAATCAACACGTTCGTATAAGTGTTTTTCTGAGCGCTCCTATCCCGGAAACTCCCCCGATATCCATTAAATCCCCTCCCCCCTGCCGGGATCAAATTACCCCTCAAGTTTCCCCGGTAATTTGATAGTCGGCTGTAGGACCATTAAAAACCGTGAGGACGTCATCACTGGTGTGTTACCACGCATAGCGCTGCAGGGGGTATTCTGACTTGAAGGCAAATTTCTGATCAAGGACTGATTGCAACTAACGTCGTGTTAATGGATTATAATATTATATGTAAGGCATTTCACTCAAGGCATTTCGTGGGTGTAAAAAGAGATAGGAAAGTTTGCAGCAAGTCCTGGTTCAAATAAGGCCATACTTGTAACAATGATAGAAATAATTAATTTGTGAGAAAAATTCTACGTTATATTTTTACTAAACAGTGATATTCTAAACCATAATTACCACATAAAAACACGTCGATGAAGGTTAGACATCCTGGTAATAAGATACACTAAGATTTTGAATCAACATACATCTAAAAGATTGAAAAGAAGTCAAAATTATTCGTGACAACTTGCAAGCAAACACACTCCGTCACCAGTAAGACATTTGAAGTCTGAGATGCTCCCCCCTCATGTCATGATGCCCCGGTATCGTTATTGATTGTATGTGAAGCTCTGGTTCAAATAACAAGGTCATACTAATAATAACAATGATGGAAATCTAGTCAGAAGTAGTTAATATTCACTACAATTTACCGACAAACTACGTCAACAGTAAGACATTTGAAATCTGAGATGGCTCCCCCTCTATGTCACGATGCCCCTGTATCTGATCCACCAAAGGATATTCCTGCGGTTTTACTAAGAGCTTTCTTCACAAGCGATATACAGTCGGTATCTACAGGTCTGTGGGCGACAGGTGTTAGTTAAAGCATGGTAGCCTCTACCAGGCTTCGGGAGGCGGCTGGAAATAGTAGAAATTGGCAAAGTAGAGAGAGATAACATGCCGGGGGAGTTGGTCCGCTAGAGAGTACATATGGTGCGGCCATATGCACTCTATAGCGCACCACCTTCCCGGCATGTTAGATCTTTCTATTTTGCCAATTTCTACTATTTCCAGCCGCCTCCCGAAGCCTGGTAGATGATAACAGCATGGGGCGACCTGTTGGTGAAACCTAAATGTCGTCGCTATGGCAACAGTTGAAGGATCTCTGCGTTGCCGTGGCGACGGGACAGGTGGTTTTGGCGGGAAGGCAGGTGGTTTTGAGATTCGAGGTCGCTACATTCTCTAAGCAGATGTAGGACGTTTGCTTGCCAATGAGTCTTTTTTTCGTTTAATCTGTATGTCATTCAGTCGTTGTCTTTATTCTATTGATTGCCATACTTTTCCTCTTTCTCTGTCAGTCTAAAAAGACTATGACTGCAAATGCCCCAAATGGGATGGTAATGGTTCACGTAACATACTGGAAAAACATACATAAAAGAGAGCAAAATCATGCAAGAAGATCTAAAGGTAGCTGTTCCTGTCTTTTCATCTGTAATTACGTCGATGAAGGTTAGACATGCAACTAAAAAAAACAGTAACTTTTTATACCTTTGTACCTTATTGTCCTATAACTTAAAAAGTATAAGTACACCAATAACAAGGTGGGTGGATAGGAATAACGACAGTCCATTTAGAATATGAGGAAAAGCAACAGACGCAGCTGTTGTCCTTGTACATGTACATAGCTGGGCTCATTACAGTTACACCACACGTACTGCAATAACAAGGTGGGCGGATAGATTAAAAAGTGAGTGTAGCCCATTTAGTCCAATATGAAGAGAAGATAGCAGACCTTGTTGTTTTTCTTGTACATGTACATGTACATGTACATAGCTGGGCTCATTACTGTTACACCCCACGTACTTCAATAACAAGGTGGGCGGATAGATTAAAAAGTGAGTGTAGTCCATTTAGTCCAATATGAAGCAGGGCTCGAAATACTAGGTGCATGTGCACCCAAATTTGGAGCTGTACACACATTTTTTCTGTGGGTGCGCCAGTGTGTATTGTATATTTGCATGTTGAAATAAAAGAAAAATATGATTCTATCCTACCCAGTTTTATCTTGTAGATAACAGATGTACACGTATGTGATAAAGCACATATACGTGCTCAAAATGCCACTACGAAATTAACATACTTTTACCAGCTGAGTTACGACAAGGCAGTAACCCCAGGTATCCAGCACCTCGTAATAGCGCTTCTAGAACACGCCATGAACATTACAGACAAGCCGGCACTCAGCAAGGCCATAACGTTACAAACGCACATGGAACTGGGCAGAGGTGTTTTCAATAAATCACAATTTTATGTCAGAGCTTTAACTCCAAGCCTCCTTAGTGGATCTAGCCTCTACCAGGCTTCAGAAGCGGCTGGAAAGAGTAGAAATTGGCCAAATAGACAGATAACATGCCAGGGTACACTCAACAAGGCCATAACATTACAAACGCACCTGGAACTGGCTAAAGGTGTTTGCAATAAATCACACTTTTACGGCAACCTCACGTCAGAGGTACAACTCCAAGTCTCTTTAGTAGGGTCTAGCCTCTACCAGGCATCAGAAGCGGCTGAAAAGAGTAGACATTGGCCAAATAGACAGATAACATCCATGCATGTATGCGTTTTAGGACACAAGGATCAGGCACGGTTCTGGATAGTCTCTTAAGTATCTGAGAACGTAGACTAAGAATGTATATTTTGCCTTCTATGCCATGATCTGATTTTAAATCCTAACCCATTCATTCATATAGAACTAGGTAGGCACGCGTCTGGATGCGATAGAGACTATACAGAACTGTGCCTATCTAGTTCTATGCCTGAATGGGTTTGGGGTTAGATTCAGGCACGGTTCTGGATAGTATCCGAGAATATAGACTAGGAATGTATATTTTGCCTTCTATGCCAATGCCTGATTTCAACCCCTAACCCATTCAGGCATAAAACTAGATAGGCACGGTTTAACGTGAGTCACGACCGAGTCATCACATCAGATAGCACCGTATCCACCACGCATTGATGATCGCAGTAAAAACACAGCGCGTCTATTACCAGAAATCCCCCGCTCCAACAAACCTATAACGCTGCGTACGTACCTGACGGCGTGTTCAGACCAGGAGACGCTAGAACCGTGAGCCGGCCGGGCATTCGTCTGTTTGCGAGGGAACGATCAGAAATAACCCGGGTGGGGGTGGGACGAAAATGCCAGCCTCCATCAGGCCTTTTCGGTGGTACGTATCGTAGGATTCGATAAAAAAGGGAAATAACATTAGCTAGGAGAGTCAGTCCGCGGCAGAGTTGATTTCCCTAGGCCCTTTCCTAACTGCGCAGGCAAATGAACTCCAAACTCCCCTGGCCAGTTATACATTGTGAATATAGGACAGTATTTTAAAGAATGTCTAAACGTAAGAAATTCTCTTAATGATTGTATAAGCGCCTTTTCATCCCATATCACCTAGTATTGTACTACGTAGACTGATTTGTTAGATTTGTTCTCTCATTTCTGCCATACTTTGTACCTTGTACATTGTTGTGTAATAAAAGTCTGTATCTCAAAGCAGATCCTCAGGTGGCGTATGGAACCTCTTTAGCAACTGGAAACTGCCTGGCCAATTTGGTACTATCTTTTGCCACCCTAGGATATGCTTGGAGATTAGATTATACTCACTATTTGGGATAATCTCCTAATTGTAATTTTTAACCCGCTATGAAAATGCTATTACTGATTCTACTAGTCGACGGTTGTAGAATCATTTCAGTTTTCTAGTATATATTTTTGATAATTTTCTTTGGAATTTTTTCCGAAAACGTCCTTTCTCACATTTCAACCCTCCCCCGCGATAGTTACTGGACCGCCCCTTAAGTGCCCGAACGCGCCGAAGATGCATATCTTAGAAGACTTCAGATGGAATAGCCTTAAGATGACGCTACCGCCATCATAGACAGAGGCTGGCATAGGGGTATCCGGTACGACCTAGCCTACAGTTAACACATCGGCACCCCAATACGCGACTACCCCAAAGGGGACTCCAATAAGTGTAGCAATATCAACAGACATAATATATAACATCCACATATATCAAATCAAAAAGAGCACTAAAAATCTTTCCAGCTAAAAGCGCACAGACATACATGTATTGTAACCACGCTAAGACAACTTAAGAATAGAAATGAAACTGAAGATATTACGACAATTTATATACTTCAACAATAATCTTACTTCATACCAAAGGTAAAATTGCGTAGATGTGTTATAGTCAATACATCTTCTAAACGCAGTTACGATAGAAAATTCAGAGTCTGGTAGGTTTAAGATAAGGAAAAGGCAGCGCAAGTTTTGTATGTTACGTAAGGTTCGCATAACCAGTTCGTAAAATGAAAACACTGCCGACTAAAAGACATGGGACCTCTAGTTATACGCCCCAATCCGATAGGACGTCCCCAACCGAAGCTAGGTACACACTCCCACCACAGGCAAGTGGGGAAATAGGTCAAGGTCACAACACTAGGGCTTGCTAGGGATTCGAACTCTCAAATTCTGAGTCAACAACCTCAACCACAAGACCAGCTGGCCAAAGCAAGACAAGTGGCCACTCCAGACGGTACTCTTGAAGCTAAAGCCGTGGTAAAAGTCACCTAATTAGCTAGCCTCCACCAGGCCTTTCTACGGGAATACGGATCGTAGAATTCGGCAAAATAGAGAGTAAAATGGGCCAAGGGAGTCCGGCCACGGGGACGTAGGTTCTTTCCCTCCGAACTGCGCGGCCAGTCAAACCTACAAGGCTGCCAAACTCCCCTGGCAAATATTCTCATATATACAGCCAGCGTAGTTAGTTTGGTAGAGACTACTAATTAGCCACCAGAGCACCAAAATAACCACCCAAAAGAAAGGCCACAAGGGCCAGGTGGTCCGTAAGCAAAGGCCGTCACTAGTACAAGTTTGACTGTACTTGCCCATGGATCCAATGTACGTGAAAGCTCCCCTCCCCTCTTATCTTAAAGTACAAGGAACAGTAAAGACCGACTTACAGCCTTAGGATCTCAGCTCCTTGCAGCAAGCAGCCTTCAAAAGGATAAAAACAAAACCCTGGATGTCAACTCTCGACCTTTTGGAAAAGAAAGCGTACCGCTAGCCACTGAACCATTCACGTACCGTCACCAGGTCTACCTTACTTGCATCTATAAGAAAAAAGGGTCAGGCTGCTTGCTCGTAAGACGTATGATATAAGATTGGGATCTGGCACTTTCTTTGAGCGGCCTTATGTCTGGATAGACACCCTTTCGAGATACGATCTGCCGTGCGCTGTGATTGGTCGAGACTGAGCCCCTGTCCTCGCGTTCCATTGGTCGACGGAAGATGACGTCAATGACGACGTCCGGAAAGAACAGTTGGTGGAATATAAAGATCGATAAATGATTCTTAACTACCGGTGATTTTTGGTGATAAAGCAGACGTCTAGCTAATTTAGATGGTATCACTCAGTAGTACATGCTCTGAGTTATTTGAACAGCCCTTCGTTAGGCCGAAGATACATTGACGTTTACTATGGAAATGGGTCAAACTAGAAAAAAACAAGTCGTCAGGTTTTTCTTGTGTAGAATCAAAGGTAAGTGACTTAATCAACGAATAGCGGTGTTTGCAGCAATACGGTTATGCACGGACTGGAAACGTTAAAACTTAGCCAATTAGTCAGAACAATTCTAGCAATTTGCTCTACCTATTTGGCTAAATCTCACTACTTCCAGCTAGCATTGTTAGTATGGTGTAGCCTCTACCAGGCTTCGGGAGCGGCTGGAAAGAGTAGAAATTGGCCCAATATGGTAATTTGGTCATGATAATGATCATTCCGGCATACTTATTTTCACCTGAGCGACGTGAGGACAGTCGGGTAAAGTGCCTTTCCCGAGGGCACAGGATTGGTGACTTGACAGGATTCGAACCCGGTACCTCTTGGTTCTGTGCCGAATTCTCTACCGTTACGCCACACAACCACACAACAATGGATCATGGAGACTAGCTTAGCTCTACAAGCCTTAGTTTTCCGCGCACGTGTTTGAAGTTGAGACTACTCAGACATTCAGAACCTTCCCCCGACCACCAACCAACCAAGGTTGCCCGAAGTTCGTGAGCAGTCTAACTGATGTTGTCCACGCCTAGCTTTCTATACGAATCGAATCAAATTTGAGATAAACTTGAGTCAAATATGACCACCGGGCACGCCCCGAACACTGCTGACCTACTACCGAACACAAGGCAACCAAAGCCGATCTTGATCCTGCTACTGACCTATTCCTAACCATAGTTGGGGGAGTTCGGCACTGTCCGTTAGGCCATAGTCGGCTATGTGTGACATATGCCTTAGTTTTCTGCGCACGTGTGTGAGGTGGAGACTACTCAGACACAGACAGTTGATATCATGTCTGGAGCCGGGAAACAATCAATGCAGGTAGAACTGGCTAGCTTAGTCTGCGGGACCGTTCAGTTTATATAACACAATCACTACAGCAGGGGGCTAGTCCACTAGTAGTGGTGTGTGTCCAACTCCCATACTCTCTTAGTCTCAACTGCCAACTTCCATCTACTCATGTAACTACAGCACAGGGCTAGTCCACTGGTAGTGGTGTGTGTTCAACCCCCATACCATTTCCTATATGCTAAGTGCTAAACAGAGAAAGCAGTATGTACTACTGTTAAAGTATTTGGTATGACTCGGCCGGGAATCAAACAAACGACCTACCGAATGCAGTGAGAACACAGCTGCTACCAGTTGTCTGTATGTGGATGGCGTTCAGCACCAAGGACAGGGACCCAGGGGATACTAGTAAATGTGTAACCCCATTTAGGCAGCGACGAACATATTCTAATAAAAGTTGCATTGAAATTGCCGCCCCCGTCATAAATATAATAACTCTTTCATTATAATTTTCAGACCGTGGCCCAAATAACGACCATGGTAAATCTTGTGGCTGTACCTTCAAAGTAAAGACATGACAGCATCATTCCTGGTACGATCAAAGGGCATGGAGTTGCAAACTGCCAGCCTTCTTAGCAGCTGCTAGCATTTGTCTTCATGTGGATGGCGTTCAGCACCAAGGACAGGACCCATGAGATACTATGTTAGATATGTAAACCTATTTAGGGCTATAAAATTAAGTTGTTTCCTGTTTCCCGACCACCCCTAGCAAAACGCACCGATCCTAGCCCTTTTTCTTTGATCGACCGCTGGTAAGGCTACAGAATTTTCGATCTAACACCTGAATTTCAAACCCTCATCTGAATTCCAAATTACCGACCCTAGGTTCTTCAGAACTGAACCAGGGAACACAACATCAATTTTCCTGGGCCTTAGGGCTCAACTGACAGGGATAAATTACACTGGAGGAGGGTGTCTGACAGCGAAGACATTCTAGTAAAATTAATAAAAGTGGCATTAACATTACCGTCCCCATCATCCTTTTTATAATTCTTTTATTATTTCAGGCCGTAGCCCAAATAAAACTGGTTTGTTACACCGAAGGGCGGCTGTACAGATACAGACACTCGTGGTAAAATGTACGAGCGAAGCATCAAGGTTAAGACAGCGACCAGACAAGATGACATCAAAGTTCGATTCCCCGATCTAAACCCATTTAGGCAGCGACGAACATATTCTAATAAAAGTTGCATTAACATTGTGGCCCCATCATCCTTTTATAATTCTTTTATTATTTCAGGCCGCAGCCCAAATAAAACTGGTGTGTTACACCGAAGGGCGGCTTTACAGGTACAGACACTAGTGGTAAAATGTACGAGCGAAGCATCAAGGTAGAGACAGCAACATGGCAAGATGACATCAATGTTCGATCCCCGATCTAAACCCATTTAGGCAGCGACGAACACATTCTAATTAAAGTGGCATTAACATTGTCACCCCTATCATCCATTCTATAATTCTTTTATTATTTCAGACCGTAGCCAAATACAGACCACGATAAACTTACGGCTGTAGCTTCAAAACAGCAACATGACATGATTATTCCTGGTACGATTAGAGGGCATGAAGTTGCAAGCTGCTAGCCTCCTAAGCATATCCTACCAGTTGTCTGTATGTGGACGGCATTCAGCACCAAGGACAGGGACCCAAATGTATAAACCCATCTATGACAGGATATATATTCCAATCAGGGGCGAGGACATCCTAGTAAAGTAATAAAAGTTGCATTAACGTCCCCCCCCCCCAATCATCCACTTTATAATTCTTTTGTTATTCAAGACCGTACCCCACCCCCCATCTCCCCACCCCGTCCAGAAAAGACCATGGTAAAACGTACGAGCACGAATTGCCCCATGGTACGAGCGAAGCATCAAAGTAAAGACAGCAACAAGACAAACTGACATCACTCTCCGATCCCTATCCATTTAACGCTCGACCTCTGCCATACCCCCGGATATCTGCCGTCTGATGTCGACATACCTGATGTCGTTACGACCCGTAATTCGATATAAAAGTCGGCTCGAGCTAGGAAAACTTGCTCTGTTTCCTCTTTTTCTTCTTCTTCTCCAAACCAACAAGGTCAATGACCTGAACCAGACATCTATCTAGTCACTGGTGACTAGTTACATCATGTTGCAATTTTATAGCAGCAGGGATTTAGACTCCTGTCACCATATATATGAATGTGTTTGAGTGAGAATTAACAGAACAGACCATATGCGAAGGTAAACATTATGCATTTGCTTTACAAATGTTACCTTTCTAGCTAGTTGTTTTATATTTCAGACCATAGCCCAAGTGAAGACAGCTACAAGACAAGCTGACATCACTCTCCGATCCCTATCCGTTTAACAGTCGACCTCTGCCATACCCCGGATATCTGCCGTCTAATGTGGACATACCTGATGTCGTTACGACCAGTAATTCGATATAAAAGCAGGGGAAACAAGATCGATAAATATTTGATGCACGGTTCAGAAGATTGTATGGTGCTGAAGCATGGACTCTGACGTCCACACAGGAGCGGCACTTAGATGCTTTCGATGCCAAATGTTTGCGCAGGATTCTGGGGATTAGGTGGTATGACCGTGTGACCAACATCGCCCTACGCCGGTCAACAAACCAGCCTCCAGTCTCCCAGAAGATTCGAGCTGCCCGCGCGCCTCCGACTCTTCGGCCACCTCGCCAGATCATCTCCGCCCTCAGAACCAGCCAGACTACTGCTGGAACCCACACCTACTAACTGGACCCGACCCAGGGGAAGGCCCAGACAGAAGTGGCTGTATGTCCTGTCATCAGACCTGAGAGCAGCAGGCTACAACCTAACTACAGCCTGGGCAGCGGCGCAGAACAGAAGTGCTTGGAGGACACTTTGCCGGGGCGCTACGCTTCTAGGAGCACGCGGACTTGAGTGAGTGAGTGAGTGAGTGAGTGAGGTTGACAGATGAACCTGGCCTGTGGACCAGAGGGGAGTCATGGCATTTGGAAAGAAGCAAAGGGAATTTCTAGAGTCGATACGAGACGGCCTTTCTTTGTCAAGAGAAAAGGTCAAAGATGTAAGTGGTTCAAATACATGTAAAGGAGCAAACTAACCTTTGTATTATGATACGAAATTAACCAAAAGCATTCCCTATTGAAGGGAGCACTATCTGATAATTTAGAATTGTTGGAAGCACTATTCGTGTAATTTTTTGGATCGATGTAAGACGGACTTTGAGGACTTTGACTAAAAGGTCAAAGATTGTCTATAAATCTATATACATGTTGATGAGCAACATAACCTTTGGAAAACTTTGTATCATGGATATAAACTTAAGCACTAAAATGTAATTTCTTGGGTCTATACAAGCCGGACTTTTTAAAGAAATAGGTCAAAGATGATCAAACTAACCTTTGAACAACGTTGTATCATGATACCAAATTAAGAAAGCACCAATTTCTATTGATGCCACTGGGATGAAAGTAATATACAAAATGTAATTTCTATGATTAATACAGAACGGAATTTCTTCCAAAGAAAAAGGTCACGAACTCTAAGAAGGTTTAAGATGAGCAACATCACCTCTGTACACAATTTGCGTCTTGTAAAACTTAATAAAGACTTTTGCCTCCTTGTACAAATTTAATTAAGATTTTGCTTCCTCGCTCTCTCTATCGCTATATTTTATAAGACTCTATGTCGTTCCAGTTATGGTTCTAAATCGTTTAAAACATTGGAAAATACCCGTTTCTGTAGCTACAATAGTAACATTACTATGCTGAAAACGTACACACACTTACACAACATATGGTAGCCGGAGGAAACACGTAATACTCAATCTACCATCTACACGTACGTAATACCTACGCCACACTCAATATAATATGCCATAAAGCATCTACACTACCGTACGTCTAGCTACACATTTATAGTTAGGAAGTGATGTATGTATATTACCTTCAAGACCACCCCATGCGTTTCCAACAGTGCATTTAGGGACTCTAAAACGAACTACCCTCTAAGCGCTACTGCCTCTATCACTACACAAGGAAGTGGCGTTCCTTTAAATTAAGATATGTTGGACGACCATGCCTTTGAGTATAGCATATATTGTAAGATATAGTACATGTACATTCAAAATCCCCCCCATTGGTTTCGAACGGTGCATTTGGGGACTCTAAAACGAACTACCCTCTAAGCGCTACCACCTCTATTACTACACAAGGAATTGGCGTTTCTTTAAATTAAGATATGGTAGACAGCCACCCCTTCGAGTATAGCATATCTTATAAGATATTGTACATGTACCTTCAAAATCCCCCCTTTGGTTTCCAACAGCGCACTTGGGGACTCTAAAACGAACTACCCTCTAAGCGCTACCACCTCTATTACTACACAAGGCAGTGGTGTTTCTTTAAATTAAGATACGCGGGAAGGCCTGTATGGCATATCTTATGCGATATAGTACCTTCAAAACCGCCCAATTCGTTTCAAACAGTGTATTTGGGGACTCCTACACAAGGAAGTGAAGTTTCCTTGAATTACGAGTATAGAATGTCTTATAAGATATAGTACCTTGAAAACCGCCCATTCGTTTCGAATAGTGCATTTTGGGACTCTAAAACGAACTGCCATCTCGGCGCCACATATTCTAACGTTACTACTACACAAATAAGTGATGTTTCTTTAAATTGAGATATAGTAGACGGCCATTCCTTTGAACATGACATATCGTATAAAATAAAGGGCCTATATGCTATTCCTTCAAGTATGGCATATCTTATAAGACATAGTACCTTTAAAACTGAACGGTGCATTTGGGGACCCTAAAACGAACTCGCCCCTCGGTGCCACATATTCTACCGCTACACATAAAACAAAAACCACAATCTTGCCTAAGAGGACGGCGCCTTGGGATATGTGTTACATTACAGCACAGATATGTCATCTTTCTCGGAGTGCCTTTTATAAATCTTGAGAACCAGGACTAAGAAAAAAAATCTGTGTCTAGTCCTGGGTCTTTCTCAAGATATCTATCAGCAAAATTATGTCTTGAACATTATATTCATGTATTTGATAGTACGTCCATGTATATGTGCATCATAGCAAAATTCTTTATTCACAGCCACTTGTTAAACAAGAACCGGCGTTTCGATGACCGTCTGTCATCTTCATCAGGGCAGTTATGACTGGTTCACTACCTTTAGTTAGCTTTCAGTGCGCGGTGAACCAGTCATAATTGCCCTGATGAAGATGACAGACGGTCATCGAAACGCCGACTCTTGTCAAACAAGTTGTTGTGAATAAAGAACTCTGCTATTCTGTGTGCTTCATTATTATGTCTCCCACGCACAGGCGAACTATCGTGATCCTGCTCTAATATGAGCAACACGTCTTTCTCATGATCCGCTGATTCAGACGTGCCGAATCGGCGTGTGCGAATAAATCACCTCTTCCGGAGGCACAGAACAGGTCACCTTGGCGGGAACTTCTGACGTGACGCTCTGAATGTACGGCTGTAAATCGTGAAGCTAGGTTCAGTTGATTTCTATAAAGACCGACGTTTTCAGCTTTGAAAGATGATTCAAAGACTAAACTTCGAATCTAAATTCTGTTAATTTCTATGAAGGCAGTCGTTGTGAGACTAAAATGATAAATAAGAAAGTAAATTTTGAAGCTAAGTTCAGTTAGTTTCAATTATGGCCGCCATTGTAAGATTTTAATGACCAATCTTTGAGTGAATTATGGAGCTTAGTTGAATTAATTTCTATTACGGTCTCTGTTGTAAGGTTTGGAAGATGAATTGAAGAGTAAAATACGAAGCTAAGCTCAGTTAATTTCTATTAAGCCTCCCCTATGAGATTTTAATGATAAATCTAAGAGTAAGTTATGGAGCCAACTTCAGTTAATTTTCATTTATGCCGCCATTGTGAGACTAGAATGAAAGATATAATAGTAAATTATGGATCTTAGTTCAGTTAATTTCTATTACGGTCGCTGTTGTAAAGATATGAATGATAAATTTAATAGTAAAATAGGAAGCAAAGTTCAGCTAATTTCTACAAAGGCCCGTGCTGTGAGACTTTAATGATTAATCTAAAGATAAACTATGAAGCTAAGTTCTGTTAATTTCTATTAAGGCTTCTATTGTAAGATTTAAAGGATGGATCTAAGGTAAATCATGCATCTAACTAGTCTAAGTTCAAGCTAATTTCTGTATTACAGGGCCACCTCTGTAAGATTCAAATGATATATCTAAGTAATTACCTGGTTGAGACGACGTAATTACCAGCACCCGAGGCCAGGTCGTTTTTCTGAAGCATTCTGTCGTAAGATTTAGATGAAAAACTTTCCCGTATTACTAGGTTCAGCGGAGTTGAACTCAAACTTGGTTATTTCTTACCGACTGAACGTAATTAATCATCTAACGTTACATCATTCTAATGCTGAACACGTGTGAGGTTAGACATCCAGGTAATGAGATACACAAGGAAACCGTTACTCAAGCAACTGGATAGATTTTGAGAACAGTCAGACGTTTCAAGTAGCTCTGTGCATGCTAATTGTGGATGCAATAAACTCACTACATTTCGTGAGTGGTGTCTAATGCCAACCATTTTACTGGTTTTACAACGTATAATAAACCAATACGATTTGTTTTGAAACGCAGATCGCTTGCAAAGTTGTGGCAATAAAGCTTCTCTGTTTCTTTCTGCTAAAAGTTTAGAACAAGCAACATTAGACAATCCCTGAAATCACGGTGAAATTTGAGCTCCGAAGTTGCTACTTATTTAGAACCCGAACCGTGTTCGATCACGTTCGATCTGGGTAATTCGAACCGAACGCGTGTTCCATTTCTAGCTGTATGACCCGGTCACATCCAAACGTTTGATATACAACAAATTGATGGCATTGTAGGTACAGTGCTGAATGTCTGATATAAAAGGATTTAGTTTTAGATCGTAGTTCTCAATCTGAAAGCTCAAAACAATCCCTTAAAACATTTTAGCCGTGTGACCTGCTCACATTCAACCAGTGGGTTTACAAAAGCGAATTAAGGTCATTCTTGGGATAGTGTGGAAGTGTCGTAAAAATTTCAGCGTCTTTTAATGGAAAAACATTATCGTCGATCTTCGTAGGTGGTTGATTCTGTAGCACTAACAGCCTCGCTGAAAATCCTACCACACACAAAAGAAAATGTAGGGCGATTGTGGCCGCGATTTTAATGGGGAAAGAGATCAGCAATCCGCTATCAGTACCGTGGGCGTGATATTTCATTATACCGCGTACTGACTGCAGTTAACGCCTCTCTGAGCGAATTGAGGGCACGAAGTTGGCAAGCTGTTAGCCTGTTTAGCAGGCTCTACTGTTTGCCTGTGTGTGGATGGTGTTCAGCACCAAGGACAGGTGTGTTTGCCTGTCTGTGTGTGAATGTGTGTATGCGCGTGTGCGTGTGTGTGTGTGTGCGCGCGCGCGCGCGCGTGTGCGTGTGTGTGGATGGCATTCAGCACCAAGGACAGGTGTGTTTGCCTGTGTGTGGATGTGTGTATGCGCGTGTGCGTGAGTGTGTGTGTGTGTGTGTGCGCGCGCGCGCGCGCGCGTGTGCGTGTGTGTGGATGGCATTCAGCACCAAGGACAGGTGTGTTTGCCTTTGTGTGGATGTGTAACGTTATATGTATGTGTATGTGTGTGTACGCGCGCGCGTGTGTGGATGGCATTCAGCACCAAGGTACAGTTGCGTGTGCCTGTGTGTTACACGTATAGGACATCACTTCTAGTTGTATTTGGGGTGCGTAGTTGTACCTCTATGCACAAGGACGTGAGTCCAAATAAAATGCTGTAACATAACACATAGGCATAGGCAACCGTACCTGCCCTTGGTGCTGAATGCTATCCACACACACATACACAGAGAGAGAGAGAGAGAGTGAAATAGAGAAACACACTGTCACACAGGCAAACATACCTGTCCTTGGTTCTGAACGCCATCCACACACAGCAAAATGGTAAGAAAGGACGCGCATTATAAAAGCCCCAAAAGGCCCCTTTCTAGAGCCTGGTATGCAGACTAGTCATCTGTATTTACGGCACCGGTCTCCAATATTCCAGGTAAAACCCACTAGATATTATAAAACCGTCACGAGCCGACTGGTTCACTAAGTTGTAACTTCTGACAGCTTTACTTTAAATATACATTGGAAGTCTTAAATCCAGCGTGATGAACTGCAATAAAACTCTCGGCGTCGTGATTTAAAATCGTAACGAAGCAGTAAAAGTGAGTTGAAAGCTCGTAAAAGTGGCATTTGTGACTCATTCACGCCAATAACATTTTTATGATTCCTGGTAAAGTAAAGCCGTGTCCTTAAACAGCCTATCTATAGTAGGTTTATCATTCTACAAGCCAGCTTAGAGGGGATTTAAGCGGCCCGAGTATTATTAAGCATAGGTCTCTCCTGGCATTCTAAGCTGGCTACACTACACCTAACGACTTGTTACACCTAACCTTTGAACATCTAACTTTAAACATTGTTTAAAGCTATCTGATGATAATGCCCCTACTGTACCACTGCGATAGATCTAGGGAAGAATGAGTTTTTGAACACCTCAATCCTTGGTTGATAACTCTGGTACTTTAAGCCATGGCTATTTCTTGTTCTCTTCTGGGCTGGTATTAGGTACTTAGTAGTTGGGACGTCCACCAGTTTATTAGTCATTTTGTACATCATGCATAGTCTGTACATTTTTCTTCTGTCTTCCAGTGAGGTCCACTGTGGGTTACTTTTCATTTCCGAGACACTAGCACCTCTTCCATAGTTGTTCATACAAAATCTTGCAGCTTGAGTCTGTACCCTTTCCAATTTGTCTTTGTCTTTCTTTGTAGATATACCAGGGAGCCTACGATGGACTAGGGCTAGCTACAGTTGTTTCGGTGGGACCATTTCTGCCGTATTGTAATTTTGTTTCGGCGCCAAACCGAGAAGATGGATGCATAGAGATTTGCGAAAGTTCGCCTCAGGTCGGCTTTAAGCTGAAACAGTCCTCACAAATCCTATCCGTCAGGTTCCTATACTTCTGACGGCTAGAGTGGATTTTCTTTTGACCGCTGTTGAAGCTAGTCTTCTGTGGCGAGTTCTAGCGGGACAGCGTTTTTTTGCGAGCGGCTAGAGTAGAGGTTTCTTTTGTGGGAGGGCCTTGTTTTTTTTATTCCAACATTTAATCACAAGACGTGGTGACGGCAAACTCAAGAAGTTTTTTTCAACTTATATTTATGCCACCACCAACACTTGGGGAGCTGGGTGTCAGAGACGACTGGAGGGTCTGGGCCGAGAACAGATCATCTTGGCGGGACCTGTGCGGGACTGTAGCCGCTATGCGTCAGACCATGACGCCTGCGGAGGATTGATTGATTGACCAACATAGAGGACAACAGAAATACTTATTTTCACCCGAGTGAAGTTAGGAAATTCTTAACAATTCGTAAATAAAAGCCACGTATTAGCGCCACTGCCCAAAGAAGTCTGCGAATGAGGCTATATCAAAGCCACAGAGACGCTAAACCAAACGGTCACCTCACACCGTTACGGATTAAAACGTGTCTTACGCAGCTATCGAGCGAAGCACACTCCTTAAGATTTCAGGCACGGTTTTGCCTTCAAGGTGTCTGGCAAGGTGAGATAACCGCCTTACTATAAATCCCGTCACGGCGGGAGGGTCCGCCATGTTGGGGAATTCGAACGGCGTTCGAACGTTCCTTCCGGAAGGGCGCCTGACCTTAGAGGTCAAAAGGACAGCCGTGAAGACGCATTGAAGGGAGGGGGTAAAGATGTTAATTGGACGTACGTTATTGGGTTACAAACGGTCAAGACAAGTAGCCTCCGTAGCAGGCTTATAGAACTGGGGGTTTGGTGGTCTTTGGCTGCTTTCTGATTAGCCAAAAAACGGGGGTAATTCAACCAGGCCGGCTATGTTGTCTATATGCAATCAGAAAATAGCACATAAAAGCTCCCAAAGACCATGAAGACCCCCAAACCCCCAGCATGCTGTGGAGGCTACAAGACAAGACATATGTGCCGGTAGCGTGTTAAAGGCATCCAATGCAATTTTAGGACGGCAAGACGAAAAATATTCTGGGTGAGGAAATCTGTCTGATATTGACAGCTACTGCCATTTCTTGGCACATTTTCAGTGTCAGCATTTCATACTTGAGGCGTTTGAAATAGCTCAAAAACAAGGTGACTCTTTATCTTTTGGGTACCGCCCATAAATAGCTAGAACCAGCCTAAGATACAAAAGAAGCAACCAGTTTCCACCAGTGACATTGCATTTTTGCTTCAAATTATTCAGTCTTTTGATTGTCTGCCACATGCTAATAAAGTTCTTTTAACTTGAATTGGCTTAAGCCGCTATCACATCTTCAGATGCAGAACCTTCCACCGGCCCCCAAAGAACCATCCAATCAGCAGTTGGACCCAATCCACGTTCAGTGAAGAAAACATCCGGCTTTTCCTGTCTCTAAATAGACTAAATCCGGAAGAAAACCTCGACCACGACCACTCACTCAGATATTCCGTACAGAAACACACAGGGCAAAGGGCTGACTACAAGGTCAGAAAGGTAACGGCATCCAATTCTGCTCTGTGTTTCGTAAGGAAAAGTCATTTTACATGGCTTAGAAATGCTGTTCTGAAAAGGCATATCCACAAGAAAGCTTACATTCATCTGAAGTAATAGTTTTGGTACAGCAGTGTACAGGGTAGAGGGCTAACTGTGAGGTCACACTGGTAATGTTGTACGGTTCGATACTACTTTATGTTTGGCAGAAGGTACTTAGTCGTGTTGGATAGGTGCCCGTTTCAACTAGACGGCACTAGAGTTGCAAGATTTTTATTTTATACTTGCAATTCGATATACGATGCATAATTATGGTTTAAAAGACAATAAACTAACAAATTGTTTAAATCATACTTCAGAGAAATTTAAAGAATCATATTTCTAAACATTCACATGCACTAGAAATATGGTTCTATATAAGAATATCCGCAACTGAGCGACCGAAATTATAATTGTGTGATTTTGATTTTATAAAAGGAATATGATGCACAATGTTTAATCATGGTTTTATTCATATTTCATATATTTTTAAGAAATCATATTTACATATTTACTGTCTACACATATTTCTAGGTCTCACTCACCCAACCAGGTTTCACCAAATATGGAGGTTATGACGTCACGTTATGACGCCCTATTACAATTCCACCGAGAGGGGGGTTGTACTAAATGCCAATGGCCTCTGAGACATCCTACTCAGCGCACTTGGCGTTGATATATGACTTTGCCTTGAATCTCAGACACGGGAATAAAAACTAGCTTTACGCTCGTCTGGCTTCGATCGTAAAGGAAAACCGGAGGGAGAGAATGTCTGAGTTAGAACGGGCAGAAATTTTATTGAACCAGCAAAACTAGTACCAAGTCCCATTTCTGTAGTCTAAGCTTAGTCTTTATTTCATAGTACCACGTATGTTGTAGAATATAGTATAATGTCAGACGTAGTCTCTTACTAGTATATCATTGTAGTGTACTTTCTTTTTTCATACATGTTGTTTGTACTTCATTTAGCCCTCGGGCATGTATTTGCAATTAACTTTACTCTTTTATAAAACACGGACTGAAATAGGACGTGTACTCCACTTTTTTGTGGGAAGGAATTTGACTTAGGACGGCAGAAATTTTATTGAACAATTCTGGCGCATGGCGTAAGGCATAGAAAATATGTCTCTCTCAGATATCGTAACCTAAACCTACGGGAAGGGATCTGAGTAAGAATGGGCAGAAGTTTTATTGAACCGTTCTGGCGTCCGTAAGGCATAGAGAACAAGTCACGAATCTTGTCTCTCAGTTCGTTACCTAACCGGCGGGAGGGTTGTATGATTTAGGAGAGACAGGATCGGTATTGGCTTTTTCCTGACCCTGTCACTCTCAAATGGAAGCAGTAAAACAAAATGTACACTCCATGTGTCACGATTCACACTTACTTGCATGCCTTGGGATGTGCTGCTATAATATGGTTTGGGGGAAACAGGGACCGTGTTGAATTCTTTGACCCTGTCAGTCTCAAAAGCAAGCAGTAAAACAAAATTTATACTCCATGTGTCACGATTCACTTGCATGCTTTAAATGATCTAGGTTAGGAGGGACAGGGAGGATATTGGCTTTTTCCTGACCCTTTCAGTCTTAAATGGAACCAGTAAAGAAAGACATATACTTGATGTGTTACGATTCACGCTTCTTGTATGCTTTGGGGTGTGCTGCTATAATATGGTTTAGGGGAAACAGGGGTGGTATTGGCTTTTTTGACCCCGTCAGTCTCAACTACAAGAAGTAAAACAAACTTGTGTCACGAATCTTGCTCTCTGGGTGCATAGCTAGGGTGGGCTGGTAAAAGACTAGTTCGTCTGTATGTTTCACATAAGTGTGCCTCAATTGGCCCTGTCCTTAGTGCTGAAAACAAGGTTACGGTTTTGTTTACCTTGTAGGGTGTTTGCGCTCACGTGGCTATGACGCATAATTCGCCATGCTGTCTGGTTAAACCAGTGTGTTCCACCTGGCCTGTCCTTAGTGCTGAAAACATGGTTTCAGTTTTATCTTATATGGTGTTGCGAGGGGAGGTTATTCTGATGGTTTGGGGATCTGGGGCCCTTAGGCTTTTAAGCAGTTTGACTTCAAATGCCATGCTCCCTCCATTGAACGCCAAGTGTAAGTGGTGTGCAATTCCATGGTGCACCCTGCATTTTAAAATTGTACTGACTTACGAAGCAACAATGCAGGAACGTACATAATGCATTAACCTCTACCAGGCTTCAGAAGCGGCTGGAAAGAGTAGAAATTGGCCAAATAGACAGATAACATGCCGGGGGAGTTTGTCTGCTGAGGAGTACAGTTGGTCGCTCACTAGAGGCTACATGGTGGAACTCAAATGCACTGGAAAGAGCATAAACTGACACAAACTTCTAAATTCTATGTTAGGTTTCTACAGACAATACATCATCAAAATTTGACTTGTAAATGTTTCATTTACCATTTTAATTGTCAACGTACTCGATCAAGTTGTCAAACTGTGGTTTGATTTTAATAATCACTGAAACCACCACTCCTCCGATACCCTCATTAATGCTATCCATTATTAATTAGTTTGCAATTAGGACACATTTGTGGCACTTTGGGTCATATATAGGCCATTAATCTAGTCTAATGGAAAATAGATTAATAATGGATAACATTAATACGTGCACTTATCTTAGTGACTCTGCTACATTTTATTTTAAAACGCTTGCTGAGAAGCACGTAGAAGTTTTTGTTTGTTTTTATGTTTACCTGGTCAATGACCTGAACCAGACCGTCTGTCACCATACTAACTGGTGTTGGGTTACATCAAGTTGCAATTTTATAGCAGGAGGGATTTAGACTCCTGTCGTACCATATATATGAATGTGTTTGAGTAAGAATTAACAGAGCAGACCATATGCGAAGGTAAACATTATGCATTTGCTTTGAAAATGTTACCTTTCTAGTTTCTCTCTGAATTTGCACAGTGTAAGAGCAACCACCGTCGTTATGACAAAACGGTTATCTCCAAGCAGATCCTAGGGTGGCAAAAAGACAGTATCAAATTGTCCAGGCAGTATCCAGTGGCCAGAGAGGGTCCATGCGCGACCCAAGGTTGGTGGGGGTAGAGACGAAAAAACGGGCCATGTATAAAAAGGTAACAATCTCCCCCCCATCAACCTCTGCTTGGAGAGTAAAAAAACAAGGCCTCTTTACTCTTTGAAAGAAGCTGAGAGGAAATTACGTCACTGGGAGGTCTGAGATGCCCTTATTTGGTTATGCTCACCTAAAACACCGTGTGGGAACATTCTAACAAGTGGTTACGTCACTACAAACGTCATGACGTCATGAGAGGTAACCGGATACCGGGACCTGACAGATTCACACTCGTATGGAAAATGGTCTTTACAGAAACCTGACAGTACAACTCTTGGGCTTTGGGAGTGTACTAGAACTGTCTACGTCACTAGAACTCTGGGAGTGCCCCAGACGTGGCTACGTCACTACTGTATTAAACCTCGTAAAGCCTCGTAGAGTATTAAACCGTGAGAGTTACATAGACAACGTTAGAGACCTGACATATTCACACTCATATGGAAAATGGCCTTTACAGAAACCTGACAGGACAACTCTTGGGCTTTGGGAGTGAACCGTAAGTACCTACGTCACTAGAACTGTAGCCCACTGAAGCTTTGAAAGAGCCCCGTAAGTGGCTACGTCACTAGAATTGTAGACCCCTCAGTCTTTGGGAGAGCCCCAAAAGTGGCTACGTCACTAGAGTATTAAACCTCTGATGACTTGGAGAGCATCCCAGAAGTGATTACGTAATAAAAAATAAATAAAATCAAATCAAAGAGGCTCTAAATAATCAATAATGGCGGCACCAGACGAGCTCTGTCGATGAAGGTTAGACATCCAGGCAGACATTAATGCAAAATATAAATCAAACAACTGGGTAAATTCTCTGAGTCAGACGTCTAGATAGTATCTCCTATCTTTCATCAGTGACTAAAACAGGCACTGAAAATGTTTCTCAGTCACTCACTTAAGATAACTAATGCTATCTCAAATCTCTGTTGCCTTCTGGACACTGCATTGTAAAATTATACTGACATAGAAAGCAACAAATGCAGGAAATTACATGTCTTGAACCTCTACCAGGCTTCAGAAGCGGCTGGGGCAGTCACTGGAAATGTTTCTCGGTCGCTATTGAACGATAACAGATGAATCGTCTGAAACGTCTGACTGCTGAAGCCTTAGAGAATTTATCCAGTTAATGACTGATATATGCTGGCCGTGACAAAAATCGGCAAAGCAGTATCCATTTGCAACCCATTTGACTGGCGTAAAAAAGAAAGCGCAATAAAATCGCCTAAAACACGCCAAAAAGCAAAGAAAACCAATGAAGTGGGACCTTAAATTTGTTGTATACACCCGGCAGTATAACCCGGCATATATAACGATTACAAAATAAATAGTTGGCGTCGACATAGAGACAAGTTTAGTTGACCTAAAAACACAAATACAGTTGACCTAAAAACATAAATAGTTTGTTAGTATCGCATAATTGGCAAGCCCTCCAACCTTTCAACACACAAGACGTATAAGTGCATTAGCTACTGATTAACTGATTGGTCTGATCCATTCGATAAGTGTGATGGGCTCTTTAACATGCCTGAGGTGTGAAAAACCGTCGGGATTCGAACTCGCAACCTCCAGATCCAGCGGCAAGGTTACTTGAGGGCGCCCCATGGTCACTTACCCCCATGAGACCACGCGTACTAATACCTTACCTAAAATACAAAATAACTGACCTAAAAAAAACAGCCCCCGCAATTTCGTCTATTGCATTGAGAAAAACAAGTTCTAAGCTCACTCCATATGTCACTAACCGCCCTACTCCGCAAACTATTCTTCATGACAAACAGAGTCATTACGGCTCACTAGTACTTGGCAGAGTCAGACAGGTCAGTGCTTCGACGGTCCCCAATCTCCGCTCTTATTCAACAGGCTGACTCATATCATATCGATTTGGTGTGAGAGAGCTTGGAGAGAGTTTGACATCAAATGTAGCCTCCACCAGGCCTTCCTACGGGAATACGGATCGTAGCATTCGGGAGTAAAATTGGCTAGGGGAGTCAGTCCGCGGAAGGTTAATTCTTTCCCTCCGAAGGCCAGTCAAACCCCAAGGCGGCCAAACTCCCCTGGCAAATATTCTCTTATATGTAGCCAGCGTAGTTAGTCTGGTAGAGACTACATCAAATGCCACTCCCCCTCCACTGAACTAGCTTCTACCAAGAAAAAAACAACCTGACTCCCCTGGCATTTATGCAGAACTGACAGTGAAATTATATCTTTCAAAACGTATGATAAGGATTGTACCAATTATACCAGTTCTCTCATTAGATTATCATAATAACATTCAACAGATAATGTCGTTCCATAAAATTGAACTGCAATGTAATATAATGAGATCATAAAATTACGCTGGTAATATCTAAAGTGTATGTGTATGTGTCAGCATTTATGCAGAACTGACAGTGAAATTATACCTTTCAAAACGTATGATAAGGATTGTACCAATTATACCAGTTCTCTCAAAATAATTGTACCGTTGTATGGTGCAATTCAGATCGGGATACTAATGAAGGTAACACATCTCGTTAGTCACTGACAAAAAGTAGTGGCTGCTACTTGAAACGTCTGACAGTTTTCAAAACCTATCCAGTTGCTTGAGCCTAGAAACAATTTCCTTGTATCGCATTACCTGGATGTCTAACCTTCACCGATGTAATGCTGGTAGCCTTGGATCTTAATCTGATTTCGCTGGTCACTGACGAAAAGTACTGACAAAACGTCTGACAGTTTCAAAATCTACCCAGTTACTTGAGTAACTGTTTCCTTGTGTATCGCATTACCTGGATGTCTAACCTTCACCGATGTAATGCTGGTAGCCTTGGTATGATGCAAATGTATACCCAAAAGCAATCAAACCAATGAGCAACAGTGTACTACAGTAAACGGTGTGTATATACACCGGCAGACAGCGAAAATTGAATGATGTACACCGTGACAAGACTACTAACTGCATCATCCGTTGTTTATTAGAAGCAGTGGAGGTTAAACAAGGACAGCGAATACCACATACCCATAAGATTTCGCCTATTTCTACTACTAGTGATTTGGAGAAGATGACAAATTTATACTATCTTAATCTGATTCCGTTGGTCACTGACTAAAAGTACTGACAAAACGTCTGACAGTTTTGAAATCCATCCAGTTGCTTGACTAACTGTTTTCTTGTGTATCTCATTACCTGGATGTCTAACCTTCACCGACGTATTGCTGGTAGCCTTGATATCATGCAGATCTATACCCAACAGCAACCAAACCAAGGAGCAGCAGTAAACGGTGTGTATGTACAACAGCAGACAGCGAAAATCGAATGATGTACATCGTGACAAGACTGCTGACTGTATCATCCGTTGTTTACTGAAAGCAGTGGAGGTGAAACAAGGACAGCGAATGTCTCAGCGCCGTAGAAGGAAGCATGAAATCTCCAAGCAGATGTTGGGAAGGTTAAATCGTTACGTTTTCTTAGCTTCCCTTTTCTGTATGATGGAATATGTAATAATTTAGTGCCCCCCCCCCCCCATTTTACTGAATTCTACTATTCATAGCCCCTCAGGAAGGCCTGGTGGAGGCTAAGAAAAACGATAAGACAGCAACTTGAGACAGCCCGTTCTTTCCCAGACAAATTGCTGATTCAGCACGCGAAGTATCTTGTCAGTCTCTGTACTTCTGTAATCCGCAGTTGTCCGTTCCTCCTGCAAATTATCTCTGTTACCGTGACGAGGCCACTTTAGAGAGAAAGCTGTCATCTTTAGCAGGTCTGTTCCCTTATGCAGGGTAAGCTCGTTTTACCAACGACGTGATCATTAAGCAATCTTACCCAAATCACAACGAAATAAATGTTTCAAAACCGATAACAGGATCACAAACACATCGTGAACGAGTGAGGTACAGCCCCTACTTTGCTCTGCACGAGTGCTCTTCAGAAAGATATCTTTATTTTCCAGCTGCTAGTACATTCTGTCACACCGAGAGCACCTCAAGCTTTGCAAAATGACAGTCACACAGATATAATCGCTCTTCCCTTTGCCTATTTCGTCTTATATACAATGTATTGTGACGAATGCTTTTTAAAAAGCTATCTCCATTTTTCATCTATATTCTGTCAGGCCGAGGACACTAAAAGCTTTGCAAAATCACAGTCGCGAAAAAAATACAACATAATACACTTTTCAAATACCAACGGTGAAAGAGACATGGTCACACAAAACCCGAGTGCGATATAATCGCACATTTCCTCTTGCTATTACGCCTGGCTGTGTGGTGAACGCTCTTTAGAAGGGATATCTTATTTTCGAAATCCCTGTCAATTCTGCCATGCGGAACGTCGTCACAAGCTTTGCAAAATCACGGTCGCAAATTCTCCGCCCAACCACAGCCAGGCCACAGCATGATAAATCGTTCAAAACCGCCGATGACAGATACATAAACACACAGATAACGACCAGGATATCTTCGCATCTTCCCTCTGCCTATTACGCCTGATAGCGTAACAAATGCTTAGTATTCCTGTATTCCTTGTATTCCTGTCTCTGTTCTGTTATTCGGAAAGCCATCACAAGCTTTGCAAAACCACGGTCGCAAATTCTCCTCCAAACCGACAGCCAGGCCACAGCATGATTGATCTCTCAAACCCGACACTGACAGATACATAAACACAGATAACGAGCAAGATATCATCGTATCTTCCCTCTGCCTATTACCCATGAGAGCTTAATCCTAAAGAGCTCTCGTCTCACTATCTTATTTTGCTGTCTTTATTCTGTTATTATTCGGAACGACATACAGCAAGCCTGTACACAACAATTCACCAAATAACATCACGATATTTGACACAAATGAAACTGACACAGAAAACGTTAAAGATATCATCATATCTTCCCTCTGCCTATTACCCGTGATAGCTAAATTATACAGAGCTCTCGTCACACTATATTATCTTCCTGTCTATATTCCGTTATACGGAACGACATAGCTAGCTTCTACACAAGTCACAGGCGCGAAACCTTGGCCAAATAAAATCACAGTGAATTCTCCACAAATGATGCTAACAGAAGCAGCAGTTAACACACAGAAAATGGCCAGGGTATCCTCGCATCTTCCCTATGCCTATTTGGCGTGAGATAGTCTGATAGCATGAGAAGTGCTCCGTAGAATCTAGCTACTTTATTTTCCTCTCTCTATATTTTGTTATACGGAACGACATCACAAGCTTGTCTACAAATTAAATCACAGTTGCATGCGAGCTCCGTCCCCAAATAACATCACAATACATTTTCCACAAACGACGCTGACACAGAAACAGTCAACGCGTTGAAAACGACCAGGATATCACATCTTTCCTCAACCTATTACAACTGATAGCTAAATTCTACAGAGCATTGGTCACACTGCCGTATTTTCCTGCATGTCTACATTATTTGGAGCGACATGGAAACGTAGTGTACAAGTCACAGGCGCCAAATAACATTACGATAATTTTTCACAAACGACGCTCACAGGAACAGTCAACACGCTGAAAACGACCAAGATATCATCCCCTCTCTCCTCTGCCTACTTAGTATCATACCCTGATAGCTAAATTCTACAGCGTACTCGCCACACTATCTTGTTTTCCTACATCTATATTATGTTATAGAAGGATGCCAACAACAATTTTTGTTACATGGAACGGCATGGCAAGCTTAGGTACAAGTCCCAATCGCGATCAGTTAAAATCACATCACGATACTGCTAAATTCTTCCCACAAATAACAGTCAACGCGCTGAAAACGCACAGATAGAATCGCCTATACCCTCTGCCTATTACCCCCTGATAGCTAAAGAGCACTATATTATGTTCCTCTGTTATAATCTGTTATAATGAATAACATATTAAGCTTCTGTACAAGCCACAGTCGCGCGAACAATTCCCCAAATAACATAACAATACATTTTCCACAAATGATACTTACAGAAAGAGCCAACGCGCTAAAAACGCAGAGGATCAGATCGCCCCTACCTGTCAGCGGCCCGCTTCGCGCTTCAGAATCCTGGTGAATCCGCGGGGCAGTCGGCTTCAGGCGCACGCGCTAGTGGGGGGACCCGGGTGCAAATGGTAGCCTCGTCTGCAGACTTTCGGGGTGAAACGTGAGACTTAAACAATTGTGCTTCTTTTTTGGAGGCTTAGGCGTAGGAAAAAAATATGTTTCCTGTTTCTCGACCGACCCTAAATAAAACTGACGACCTTTATATTTTGTGTGGACCCCTGCGAGGGACATAATTCGTTTCGAGCTGATTTACCTTTTTCTAGCTCCCGAAACATAGCACGATGAGGCTACTCCATGGTAGCCTCTACCAGGCTCCGGGAAGCAGCTGGAAAGAGTAGAAATTGGCCAAATATACAGATAGCAATCCAGGGATGTTGGTCAGCTAAAGGGAGTTCAGTGCGTCTATTTAGCCATTTTCTACTCTATCCAACCGCTTACAAAGCCTGGTAGAGGCTAGTCTTCTTGGGCAGTTGTGTTGACTGTACCTTTTATTTTTTATTTCAACATTTAAACAAAACAAAACAAGTTGGTCCGCTAAAGAGTACAGTTTGCCTCTCCCGAAGCCTGGTAGAGGCTAACTCAGTTTGAGGATTCCGTAGGCGTTTGGCTCGTCCCGGATCGCGGAATGGCGTCCCGCTAGTTAAGGGCGTGTAACTCGGCGCGCTGTGAGAGTTGTGCGGTGTGTCATTCCTTATATGTAACTTGACACCAGGGGACACGCTCATTAAGGTGGTGACGTCATCACGTCGTGACAGTCACGTCACGTACTGTGACGTCATGTCGTCATGTGGGTGACATTTGTGAAATCAGAAAAGTAAAAATGTGACTCATACAACATCAGACACCCCTTCTGAAAAAAGTACTAGTACTAGTATGATTTGAATGAATATTAATCTCCAAGCAGATCCTAGGGTGGCAAAGGACAGTTACTGTACCAAATTGGCCAGGCAGTATCCATTAACCAGAGAGGGTCCAATACGCCACCCAAGGCCCCTCTCTGGCGAATGGATACTGCCTGGCCAATTTGATACTGTCTTTTGCCACCCTAGGATCTGCTTGGAGATCAAATGAATGTTACTATAGCACGATAGGAACTATGTGTTGTGCGAAAGATATCAGAACACTACTCATAATATACTTAACATCGTTTTCCTTTATACGACTGTGTTGTACAAAACTTAGCTGCCTTATGACGAAAAATGTTATCCTATGTACTTGTTTATGATTTTGTAATGGCCTTGGTTTGCTGAAAATTCTATGACAAAGTGACCGCGTCTGGACCACTATGTATCTGGTAGGGTCATTAACCCTCAGAAGGTCAATGACCCCATATCCAGCGTGCCCTACGCACATTTGGGGCGACCGAATATTTTTGGAATCCATCGTCATATTAGTCTCCATAAAGGCCCTGTCACACATTCAGAACTTTCCCCCGTCCATGGCAACCAAGGTTGACTGAAGTTTGAAATCAGGCCTACTTTTCTACACGAATCAAATCGAATTTGAGTTAAATTTGAGTCACATTTGACCCTCGAACACTACATACATTACAACGTCTCACTTGAGCTTTTTGTATCCACAAATATCAACAGTTTTATTTTACCTTCATCTTTTAGGAACAAGGAAGCATAAGTACGGACATTTTAAAACTGAAACATCCATCGTAGCGTTTCTATGCGCTCACAGCAGGTTGTTTTCTATTTCTGGCCTGCCCCATTTTTCCGAGAAGGGAAATTGAATATAAATGGATGTATTTTTAAACCTGACCAGACAATCAACGTGTTGTGCAGGTTTCTATATATAGAAAGGCCACTGACCTCTAAGTGCACTTATAAGATAATTACATTTAGCCCGTGCGTACAGGATGGATATTTGTCCTGGATTAGACACCTATATATTACATCGCAGGGCAAACTCGATTGGGATTTGGAGCATAAGTTATGAGTCTGGAATGCAGCGGCATTTGTTAAATCTCCAAGCAGATGGAGGGTGGGAGTTGGTTTGTACATGCTTTCTAGTGAATAGTGGTCAAGTCCTTTGTTTACAACCGTTTGTTTGAGCTCTGGTTGAACAAGTGATTGTGACCAGTAAAGAATTTTGCTATTCAGTCATTCAGCAAACAGGTGAAATTCGCGGATGCTTTAAGCAAGAGCCAACCGGTCAACCAAAAGAACCAACGTAAAGCGTTAGGGGTCCACAACATCACTAACTGCAGAATAAACACCCATAGTTATGCCATTAACACACCTTCGAACACACCTGTCCTTAGGGCTGAACAACATCCACAGACATGCCTGTCCTTGGTGCTGAATGCCATCCATATTTGAAACTAACCTTTCCAAGGGCACCTTGCTTTACCTCGTGAGACCCACGACTCCATTATAGTGTTTTCATATACCTTCGTCCGTAATACTGCATTGCACTGTATGTTTTATAAACCAAAGGTTAACCCCCATAATAACCTACGTATGATTGCTTATTGTACACTAGCTACTGAAGTCAATACAGTACCCAAACCTACTTGTAAGAGAAGCCAGCCTCACAGCTCCGTGAACATTGCAGCAAGGTCACCTTACTTCACGTCGTGAGACAGCCAACTCCATAATAGTGCTTTGTTGTACCTTCGTTCATAATTATATTGCACTGTATGCTTTATAAAACCCAGGAAGATATGCTACGTATAAATACTTATCGTATGCTAGCTTCTGGAGTCAATCAAGTACCCAAACCTACTTGTAAAAAAGCCGTCACCACAGCTCCGTAATATTGTTTTTGTGTACCTTCGTTAGTAATAGTATTGCACTGTATGTTTTTATAAACCAGGAATATTGCCACGTATGATAACTTATTACATGCTAGCTAAACCCCAGGAAGATTTGCTACTTACTGTATGCTAGCTACAAGAATAGAGTAAATAAAGTACCCAAAACCTACTTGTGTGAGAAGCCCGCCTCACAGCTCCGTTGGCGTTCTCCCCCTCAGCGCTGATACAGAAGATCGGTGTGTTTACGCCCGCAGCCTCGCCGGTATTTGTCGCACACTCCTGTCGCCACTGGGATTATAACGGGAATATTCATACTCACAAACATGCCGCTGGGCGAGATAGGGTTTTTATACATGCTTTATATTACCGCCAACTGTCGGCAATATGTAAAGTTTCTATTCGTTACTGCGCCCCATGGGGGTTACGTTTTGTCTGTGTGTGTCTGTGTGTTTGTTTGTCTGTTTGTTTGTTTGCCAGTCTGGGTTATTCATATCGACAAATACGCAGCCGCGAGGGCACGTGTTTTTTATACAAACTTTAATTTACTGACATCTGCCAAGAATATAGCTGTGAAGTTTTCATTCGTTACTGCATCATCCCTAAGGGAGTGTTGTTTTGTTCCTTTTTAATTAAGGGGAAACAAATCGAAAGTATAGTTGATCCTTTTAATTGAATTTGTTTTTTTTAATTAATTACTTAATTAATCCTTTCAATTAATGGTACAGAAAATGAGATGTAGAAAAGATGTTGACAGGTGGCGTCATTCCAAAGAAACAACATACTTCTTAATTGTTTTTGGCTACTTTGTTTTTCTTGTGTGTGTGTGTGTGTGTGTGTGTGTGTGTGTGTGTGTGTGTGTGTGTGTGTGTGTGTGTGTGTCTGCCTGTCTGTCTGTCTGTGCACAGTTGCCAAACATCCTTAATGCTGCTACTTTGTCCGAGGGAATGAAGAAATGCCAGTGCAGTTTTGAAAGAGGTGAAATCTGCCATCTCTGATTGCCTTCTTTGAGAAACGACAAGTGCCTTCATTTTTTGCCATACCAAGTTTTAACGGACCCATTTTAGACATGAAAGTAGCAAATGATAAATGCCATAAAGACTAACCAAACATAATTACAGCATAAACACGAGTAAACATTGAAGCACACATACATGTGTGGAGAAATGCAGTAATGGTTTGGGGGCTCTTTAAGGTAACTGTAGGGATGTATCGAACCTTTCTAGAATACGTAAACACCACGTTATATATGGTTTTCAGAAAACCTCAAAGGTTTGGGGGAATTCTTCAGAGAAAATGAGGTTTAAATTAGTCTGGGGGCTCGCTTGTTTACGCGTTCTTATGCGTTATATAAGACGTCGATGAAGGTTAGAAATGCAGGTAGGGCATTCCACATTCTCAGTCACTGATTTAAGATAGGGGATGTTGTCTAAACCTCAGAATACTGTATCTGTATCTGTATAGCCGGTATAACGTCCCCTCCGCGTAACACACCAGCTTCACGGGCACGCGGTGCGGCGGCAGCTAGCTACATTACACCGAGCGACTTACTTATCTTTGCACATTTAATTGCAAGAGTTATTTAAAGCTTTCTAGTGATGATGCCCCAACTGTGCTTGTTGACAGCAAGTTCCACTCTACAATAGTTTTAAAAATGAGTTTTAGAACACCTCAAACCTTGGTTGATAACTCTGGTACTTGAAGGTATGTTTCCTGTTCTTTTCTGAGCTGGTACCAGGTACTTAATAGCAGTTGGTACGTCCACCAGTTTACTGAATTGAACCAGTTGGTAGATTTACTTGCATCACAGTACGTGAAGGTGTGATCGCTAATTTATCAAATCACTGCCGCCTAGATTGGATACTGCAGAAAGTCTCCATGATTGATACAGAGATGTCTGACTACGATAATCTCATTATTAGTTTTACCCGCCTTCGCAGACTTTTTGGAACGATGGAATTTTTTCTCTATTCCAACATTTATTACAAGACGCAACGACGGAACACTCAATTTTTTTTCAACTTACATTTATATAACCGCCACCAACGCAGACAAACGCATGGACGGACAACAGAAATACCCATTGTCACCTGAGTAAAGTGAGGAAATACATGTATAAGTGCCTTTCCCAGGGGCTCAAGATTGGTAGCATGGCAGGATTCGAACTCGGGACCTTTTGGTTCCGAGCCGAACGCTCTGTCGTTACACCACACGACCCCGTGAATTTATGGGGGGGGGGGCTTTTGTATTTCTTCTCAGTGATGTTCTATACTTCTTCAGTACTTCAACCAAGCGAACTTCACTTTGTGCCACCCACATCAAAAATATCCCAAATGTTCCAATCTAATATCATGCTGCACACATCATCACATCAACAACTAATCTAGTCCTCACATCTCCCATATTTAATCACGTCGTCTGTGTACGTGCGAGAATTCTGCATAATTTGCACGAAATTACTTTTGATCAACTCACTTATCTTAAGTCGTCAGACAAGACTTCATTATCACTGAGTCATCGTCACTTTCACTTGGGAAAAGCAAGGGCGTTTGAAAGTCAAATACATCTTTTAGTATACAACTTATAACAACATTCAACACAATATAATATGACGAAAGCTAGCGGATACGAGGCTCGTACTATCTTAAACGTCTAAAGCTAGTGGATACTAGCTGAAACGTCTGACCGTTTCCAAAATCATATCCAGTTTTTTTGGTTTATCTTATTACCTGGATGTCTAACCTTCATCGATGAACACAATATGGTCTTGATGAAAGCATTTTACTGGTGTGCTCAAGTCTAGCGTAAGTGTATGTAAGATTAACAGAGTTGCAAGCGTCAATGTAGAGTGTCGAGGGTTTATATAATACAAAACTATGCCAAAGCATGACTGTCAATTGTATATACAGATTCGTTGTTCGGACCCGACAAAAGTACAGAATAGAAACGCCAAATAAACTGGGGTGTGCCCCCTTAAGCCCCAACGCAGTTGTATTATATCGTCAACGCACAGTCATTTTGTCGGGCTGAAAAACGACGTTTTAGGCCGCAAACCACACTTAAGCCAGCTCTTGCAGGATTTTTCCGACGAAGGAATTACTTAGGGATTAACAAAATCGACCACACAGGTCACCTAGGAGTTGGTCGTTGCTCACAGAGACAGAAAAGTCCTCAGTGGACAGCACTTCGCTGCAGCTTCCATGCCCTCACATAAGTCTTCATTAACCCACCATTTCCCCATCGCCTTAGCGGTAAATCTACTCCATAAACTAACTCGAGCGCGGGCGGACCGCCAAAGTATTAAGCTGCGTGGGCAAGCCTGGGTAATGAGTGTGGGTGGTCGTGGGCAGTCTCCAACAGGCTAGCAACGCGGCTTCAGAATCAGTGAAATTTAGCCAAATAGGGAGAATAAATTGTCAGGGGAGTTTGGCCAGCGTAGGGTTCATTTGCTCGAGCTGAGGGGGAGTTAGAAATTAACCCTCGCGCTGACTGACTCTCCTAGTAAATTAATCTCCAAGTCCAAGCAGATCTGTCGGTGGGGGTAAGACAGTATCAAATATTGGCCAGGCAGTATGCATGGTGGGGAAATGCAGACTGGCCAATTTGATACTGTCTTTATAATACCCCCACCGAAAGATCTGCTTGGAGATTACTGGTGAATTACTAAGTTAGTATTCCCTTTTCTGGCGAATTCTATGATCCGTTCCCCCGTAGGAAGGCCTGATGGAGGCTAGCGAGTGGGCGCCAATATAATGTAGTGTTCAATCATTTTGAATCTACAAAGTGACATCAATTTACATTTCGATTTCGACTGTCCTTTCCGCATTCTTTCAGATTTTCATGAGTCAGTAACAGATGTCACCGATCGATTGTCAAGGACATTCCAAACAAGAAGCCATAGGTAACAATCCTCCGTGAAGTTTTACATATTTAAACAAAATCCCAAGCGTCAACGCCAGACCTACTGTGCAGACATTATATTAAATTAGGCAACGGTTAATACAATGACGGCGCGTCACAAGCATAAAACATACAAAGAGCTAAATCCATTACTGCTCCCAGGGCGTGTAAAGATACTGTGCTTCAAGTTCGAAGTTCATTTTAATTACACACACACAATCATTGCATTCACATAACTAGAGCTCCCCGATCTCATACCTTCGCCAAATAATGTTAATCTTTATGGCTGACAAATGATAGATTATTCCCCCTGCTTGTGCAAATAGGATCCTCTTTCTTATGAATTTTATCAGTTTATCATATTCTCAACCAAAAGACAGTCTTATATTAACAAACAATGCCATTCTAGCATTTCCTCATAAATTATGCAAATGAGGTCCTGATTTGAATACATTATGTTTAATGATGTTCACCTTCACTGTACTTTCAAAGACCATAAATATGAAATTCCAGGCAGTTATCATTACAGAATTATAACATTTTCTCATTAATTATGCAAATTAAGTCTTCATTTAAATAATCAATATCTGCCTGTGTCTATCTCGTTCTCAATTACCAATGCGACAAGCTTCAATAGTCCTATGATGGAATGCAGCTGATTTATAGAATTTCTCCATAAATTATGCAAATTACATCCATATTTGCATAATTGTCACATAATTATATTAAGCATCACGTAAGCTACCTGCATACCAAAAATCACGACGATCCGTCAACCGATTCTTGAGTTATTCTCTTTTGAATATATTCAAATAGATAGTCCTGCAGTTCCAGAGCAAGCCGCTAGGGGGCCCAAACTCACGTCACTTCTTTCCCAGCACAAGAGCTACGTGACCATCTGAATTTCGTCACCCTGGCATGTCTGGATCATGAGATATCAAAACCGGAAGTTCAGCTGCAGTACCGTAACAAGCTGCTAGGGGGCCCAAAATCTAATCATTTTGAGGTCTCATTAAGACCTACCCACCTACCAAGTATCAAGACAATCCATCAAGGCCTTCTCAAGTTATCGTGTTTACAGACACACACACACACACACACACACACGCATACACGAACGCCTCTAGAAAACATAACCTTCTTGGACGAAGGTAAAGATCGGACTATCATGGTCAGCCCCACCGTCTTACCGTGCCTGTACCTAATTAAGCGCGCCTGGAGTTGCCGTAATCACCGCGAGTGTTACTAGTACTACCGTCGGCCAGATAACCAGGATATCTGCTTACAGTACCTCTGCTACCAGACAACTGCCTAAACCTACGGCCTATTCCACAGGATTGTAAAAGTAGGGATGTTTCTAAAATATGCATTTACTCCAATATCAAAACAGCTACGGTAAAAATAAAAAGACGTGCATCATCCCGGACATAATGCAACACCACATGCGAAATTACACAGATATGCGACGTACGGCAGAATGTCGTTTTGGCTGCGAACATCTTACCAAAAAACTTGGCATCTCTTAACCGTGGGACAAAAACATCTGGAACCACTTATAAAAACCACCCCGTATCTGCATGAACTTTTACCTCCCCCCCGCTATTCCAAACAACGCGTTTTTCTGGACCGTTCCAATTCGCCTCGTAATTGTAGGGGTGCGTCTGCGATATTACATTGACCGCGAAAGCAGCAACGGCAAAAATACACATTCGTGCATCAACACGGGCATGCCCGCAGACGGCGTATCAAATTGCGTGCCGATTACACAAAGAGAACCCAGTGTTTTGACTGCGAACATGAAAAATCAGCCGATTACAACACTCCGTCCGGAGGTCCTGACCTCCTTCACGGAGTAATAATGTCAGAAGGAAGATCGTGTATTTACTTTAAAGCAAGTATCCCCAACCTTAGAATGCTTTAATTTGCAGGAATCTACCGTGAAAAATGCTCCGATTTCTTATCTAAAATGAGCAGGAAGCTAGGACGGAATCTGACCTTCACTGACTTAGATTCTTAGGATTTAGGTGAAATTATTTACTCCAAGGACACATCCTTGTTTATTTTTACGAAAGACTATAGGTACAACGCAACAAGCCTTCATCAGGCCATTTCTCACCGTTCCACACCTATTTCTCACCGTTCCACACCCATTTCTCACCGCTCCACGACACGATTCCAAACGCTCCGCAACCATTTCTCACCGTTCCACACCCATTTCTCACCGCTCCACGCCCATTTCTCACCGTTCCACACCCATTTCTCACCGCTCCACGACACGATTCCAAACGCTCCGCAACCATTTCTCACCGCTC
>NW_017804298.1:122199-124578 GCF_001625305.1 Branchiostoma belcheri | reverse complement strand
TATTCTCGCGCTCCAGGGCAGAATTTCTCGTCGCTCCAGGGCAGAATTTCTCGTCGCTCCAGGGCAGAATTTCTCGTCGCTCCAGGGCAGGTTGGCTCTCGTCGCTCCAGGGCAGAATTTCTCGTCGCTCCAGGGCAGAATTTCTCGTCGCTCCATGGCAGGAAGCCTCCTACCCCAGACTTGTGTACAGTGGACGGTCCCCAATATTCAGGGGTCATTTCCCGGCATGCTTTGTGACCTTTGACTCTCAGAGCGCGCGAGTTTTACTGCAGGAAGGACTGCAGATATCGCCCAAGTTTGGAAATCAGTGCTTTGTACTCCGCAGCTGTGCAGTTTTCGAGGTAAATTTTTTCCCACACGTCTTTGTAGAGGTTATTGGCATTATCTCTACGTGTAGTTTGATATAGAACTGCTCCGCCCACCCGAGGAGTTTGGTGCCGTCCGAGGGCGTTAGCCCGAGGATGGCACCAAACTCCAAGGGTGGGCGGAGCAGTTCTATATCCGCTAAACGAGATTTGATTATGAGAGTAAAAAAAGGATTAAAATGGAAGACATACTATAGCTAGAGTAGAGGAAATGACCTGCACTTAGCCCAGTGTGACAAAAATGTGCTAATAAAGTTCTTCAACGTTATCATCTTTTTAAGTGTGTATCAGTCACATGTTTTTTTAAACATTTCACTCAGTCTAATTCATGTAAATGCTTTCTTGCAGGGCCATTCATTGGAAAACACACGAATTTCTCACCAGTGTCAAAATGGCGAAGGAAGGGATCTGGCGCTGCAGTAGAACGTGTGTCCATGGCATCACTTTTCGTACAAAAAAAAGCAGCATGGAGTTGACATTATACACACATACCAAAGTATTTTAATTGATGTAGCTATTGTCATTGATTTTTCATTTCAATTGTATTAAACTTGTGCTGGAATTAGCTATAAAATAAGTAAGGTTTCTGAAAAATCGTCCTAAATCAGAAGCCATAAATCTTCAAGGAAAATGAGTTGCTGAAAATTAGTTTTAAATCTGATAAACCTACATCAGGTTATAGGGATAAGCCGGTTGTGATTCCTGCAACTGCTCCATTATCTACTCGGAATGGTCGGGAATTGGTTGAAAAAGCGTAACGATAATATCACGTGACTCTGCCAGGTCAAAACTACTACTCTATCCCGACCCACTCCGACGAAAAACAACAACAACGAGAAATATAACGTCAAATGCTACACAGTATCAAAACCCCTCTCCCCAACAAGCTACTTCCCGGTTAAATTTTGGAATGATTTTGTTGTTGTTTACATGATGCGCGTGTTTCCTATAGAAATAAAAATAATCTCCGGAAAGACTGTTTCTTCTGTTGGATTTACAGCCATAAAGTTGCGTATTTTACCATTATATCCAATGGGACACCGAAACTGGAGTATGAGACTCCACATTTACGTTAGTCATCTGCAGTCCACGGGGCCACAGCCATTTATCCCGATCGCAAATTTCTCGGGAAAATAAGGGGCCCTTAGATTAAAATTGGGGACCGTCCACTGTACACAAGTCTGGGGTAGGAGGCTTCCTGCCATGGAGCGACGAGAAATTCTGCCCTGCGGAGCGACGAGAAATTCTGCCCTGCGGAGCGACGAGAAATTCTGCCCTGGAGCGCGGAGAAATCCTGCTTCGGAACGGTTGGAATCTTGCCTTGGCGCGGTGGGAAATGGGTGTGGAATCTTGCCTCGGCGCGGTGAGAAATGGTTGCGGAGCGGTTGGAATCGTGTCGTGGAGCGGTGAGAAATGGTTGCGGAGCGTTTGGAATCGTGTCGTGGAGCGGTGAGAAATGGGTGTGGAACGGTGAGAAATGGGTGTGGAACGGTGAGAAATGGGTGTGGAACGGTGAGAAATGGGTATGGAACGGTGAGAAATAGGTGTGGAACGGTGAGAAATGGCCTGATGAAGGCTTGTTGCGTTGTACCTATAGTCTTTCGTAAAAATAAACAAGGATGTGTCCTTGGAGTAAATAATTTCACCTAAATCCTAAGAATCTAAGTCAGTGAAGGTCAGATTCCGTCCTAGCTTCCTGCTCATTTTAGATAAGAAATCGGAGCATTTTTCACGGTAGATTCCTGCAAATTAAAGCATTCTAAGGTTGGGGATACTTGCTTTAAAGTAAATACACGATCTTCCTTCTGACATTATTACTCCGTGAAGGAGGTCAGGACCTCCGGACGGAGTGTTGTAATCGGCTGATTTTTCATGTTCGCAGTCAAAACACTGGGTTCTCTTTGTGTAATCGGCACGCAATTTGATACGCCGTCTGCGGGCATGCCCGTGTTGATGCACGAATGTGTATTTTTGCCGTTGCTGCTTTCGCGGTCAATGTAATATCGCAGACGCA
>NW_017804298.1:113556-122179 GCF_001625305.1 Branchiostoma belcheri | reverse complement strand
CCACTCCGACGAAAACAACAACAACGAGAAATATAACGTCAAATGCTACACAGTATCAAAACCCCTCTCCCCAACAAGCTACTTCCCGGTTAAATTTTGGAATGATTTTGTTGTTGTTTACATGATGCGCGTGTTTCCTATAGAAATAAAAATAATCTCCGGAAAGACTGTTTCTTCTGTTGGATTTACAGCCATAAAGTTGCGTATTTTACCATTATATCCAATGGGACACCGAAACTGGAGTATGAGACTCCACATTTACGTTAGTCATCTGCAGTCCACGGGGCCACAGCCATTTATCCCGATCGCAAATTTCTCGGGAAAATAAGGGGCCCTTAGATTAAAATTGGGGACCGTCCACTGTACACAAGTCTGGGGTAGGAGGCTTCCTGCCCTGGAGCGACGAGAAATTCTGCCCTGCGGAGCGACGAGAAATTCTGCCCTGGAGCGCGGAGAAATCCTGCTTCGGAACGGTTGGAATCTTGCCTTGGCGCGGTGGGAAATGGGTGTGGAATCTTGCCTCGGCGCGGTGAGAAATGGTTGCGGAGCGGTTGGAATCGTGTCGTGGAGCGGTGAGAAACTTTTTGCGGAGCGTTTGGAATCGTGTCGTGGAGCGGTGAGAAATGGTTGCGGAGCGTTTGGAATCGTGTCGTGGAGCGGTGAGAAATGGGTGTGGAACGGTGAGAAATGGGTGTGGAACGGTGAGAAATGGGTGTGGAACGGTGAGAAATAGGTGTGGAACGGTGAGAAATGGCCTGGTGAAGGCTTGTCGCGTTGTACCTATAGTCTTTCGTATATTTTCCCCCATAGCGCACGCGCGAGGGATCAGCTGGAGTCCGGCTTCCTTTTTGTTGCCGGCTCATTTGCATATTTATGATGCAATCACAGCTGTTTCCTCGAAATCTGGAGGGTGAATAAGGTCATCCTGAAACGTCACTAATAGTTGGATTTTTACTATTTTTCCTTAGTTTTCGTACTCCTTGTTGAATATAACAAATTTAGTAGTTATTGTAAAGATAATATGGTACAAAATATCGTAGAAATCACTCACAGAAGACCAGAAGAGAACCAGTTTCGTAAAGAAAGATATCTTGCAAACCCCCAACACACCCTCAATTCTCAAACCGGCGAAAGCTATTTACTGATGACTCATCGCATAACGGGGCGTTTTTCGCCACAAAAATGTAGCAAAATAATAGCTACATACCTGAAACATTTTTGCTACTCCACCTTGACACAATCATAGCGTAAAAAATGAAACGCTGACGTAGGTAAAGTAAAAATCGGCGTTACTATGGGGGAGGGGGGCGCTTAGCTTAGGCCAGTGTAGTTTACGTCAACTAACACACGTGTACTCAACGTGGATAACGCTTACGCAATTAACACAGGAACTATCAAGCCGGACATTTTCACACTCCTAAGAATTATACCTTCATAACTAAATTCTGAGGAAAAGATATTTGTTACGGCAAAGAATAAAGCGTACCTGTGAATTTGTGCGCTGCGTCGGACGATTTTTTGGGTTCCTTTCTCTTCGGGCTTCCGTTTTGCCCGCGCGATTTCATGAATGTAGCCGGCCGGCTGGGGGTCAAAGGTTACTAGGTCTGCCCGGATATATTCCCACGGCTCGGAGTATCAAATTACACAAACTGTAGCCACCATGTTACAACTTCGGAGCTGAAAAAAACTAACACGAGAGTGGTTTGAGCTCTCACAGAGACCCTTTTGATTGTTGAAATAATAGCCAACACTAGCCAATGCAATATTGGCGTAGGTGATTTTTAAAAGGACCATAAAAATGTCAAAGGACTTTGGACCCTGGAATGGCAAATTACCAAGTAATCGTGCCTTCTATCCCCTTTTTATTGCTTCTTTTCACAATTCAGCAAGGAGGTTTAAATATAACCTTCTTGCTTTCGGCACACAAAGGTGGTGACTACGCTGATACCAGCATTCTTCAGTTGCGGGGAAAATTCTAAGAAGCCTGAACATATACTGATATAAGAGTCCAATAAATAAGTGTAAGTCAAGTTCAGACGCCACAAGGCACCAAGAAACTTCAAACAAAACTTGTCAACAATTTTTTAGCGGAAAGTTTGGAAAAATTCAAGAGACAGCATTGGTATTGCGACTTATGCCTGTTTATAATCTTGTACATGTACTTCAATAGACTGAGTTTCATATTAAGTTTAGTGCAAATGTTAAATCTTTTAATATACCATTCAAGGATTATCTGAAGAAAAAAAAACATTCGAATGGGCTTATTGGACAAATATAGCGAGTGAGACAAATCAGCGAATACTGATATAATGTGCAACAGTTTCCACAAAGCTATTTTTATTGTATTTTGCAAAATTTAATCGCTAGATGCCGCTAATACATGGCCGTCGAGCAACCTGCATGCAGTATAAAAATTTTCGCTAGAGGTCGCAATGAGTTGGATAATTCATGGCAGCAAAACGAGATTTGAAAAATTTGGTAGAAATTCTTTTACACTCAGATGAACAGTTAATTTACACATATGGCTGACTATACTTTTCATGAATTTGTTTGTCTTGGACAAGATACAATATTTGTTCTATATTTGAGGACAAATCCGCGAAATTGTACTTATATAATTTTTTTGCGTGTTGTTGCGGTGGTTAGTGGGACCCTGGCAAGGTGAAACATCACAACCATGGCGCTATCGTCGCTTTTAGTCCGGAATTCTGCGGCGATCTCCCGTCTTGGGCTGCTGTCTTCCTCCTTAAGGACCACAGCCTTGTCTTCAAGACTTGCGGCACCGATGACGACAACTGCACAGGAGGAAATGGCGAAATTCTGGGACAAAAACGCTCAGTAAGTTGTAGGGGTCATAAAGTGCTCTTACTCAAGATGTCTTCCCATGTTTCTTCTAAAGATATACAAATATGTTTTAGACGTTGTAGCCAGAATCTTGAAGTTTAGATATTCCTTGTACCAATGTAGGACTTTTAAGAAAGCTAGCAATATTATGTACAGCAGAAAAATAACGTTATATGATATTATTATCACGTATCATGTGTAACTTGGTATATAACATTTGGAACATACCATGATTACATGGGGGAGGGTAAAGAAATCATAGCTGTTGTAGCGTAGTTACCTTCTTCAGAAGGCTATGTTTCTGGTAGTGTTTGTGTGTGTGCATGTGAGTATGTATGTGCGTGGCTTAGTACGATAACTCAAGAAGCTATGGATGGATAGGTGGGTAGGTCTTGATGAGACCTAGAAATGAATACTAGTAGATCTTGGGCCCCCTGGTGGCATGTCTTTCATTTCTTGTCTTTTGTTGCCTGTACAGGAAGAAGCGCCCGATGTCTCCCCACCTGACCATCTACAAACCCCAGCTGACGGCCATGCTGTCCATCACACACCGCGGGACAGGCGCTGCCATGGCTGCTTGTGAGCACGCTTCTTATGTCTTTTCTTAAGATTTTGTTAAGACTCAGAGGAGCTCCTTAAAGCCCTGAACAGTGAGAGTTTCATAGATCACAGTAAGGTTGCATGGGAAATGAAATGTGTAGAAATTAGAGAAAAAGTGCACTGAGGATGAGGGAGACAAAATAAGGAGTGAGATTTTGAATGGTATGGTACCTAAGACTACCAGTGGACTAGTCCTCTACTGTAGTGGCCCTGTGTGGCCAAAGGGCCACAGAAAAAGAGATAGACACTGCCAATGTGCACCATATGGTGTGGGAATTGATAAAATCTCAAGGAACGTCATGGTAAGATTTTTAGGTTTAACTTTAACGTGTGGCTCATAACTGAGCTTGTATACTAGTGTATCATTATGAAGAGACGCAATGTGAGGTTGACCCCTGGTTGTATCACACTTCTGTTCCATACCATAATGGTATGATGTCTTTTTTCCTCTCTTCTTGGGCCCTTTTTGCCCTTTTCCTCTATGGTAACTGATAATCACATATACGTTGTCCTCCTCCATGGTATCATGTGTGTTCACCACCCTATGTTGCAGGTGTGTACGGGTTCTCCATGGGGATGCTGCTGGTGAACCCACTGCTGGGCTGGGACTTCCCAACCATCATCAACTTTGTGAGTATGCGGGAGTTTGAAATATTCTTGTCTCTACATTTGTCTTTATTTCTATGTGGGTTTGCAGTTAAAAACTTTCCTCTGTTCAACAATACTCCATTTCCTATTCTAATACAGGAAATGGCTGAACTCCCTGTATATGATTCTACAGGTAAAAAGTCTAGAGCTGCACCCCTGGCTGATCCTGGGAGGAAAGTGGTGCAAGGCCTGGCCCATATCTTACCAGTTGTAAACTGTAGTTCCTTTATTTCTGTATAGGTAAAAAGTCTAGAGCTGCACCCATGGCTGATCCTGGGAGGAAAGTGGTGCATGGCCTGGCCCATATCTTACCATGCCATGAATGGCATCCGACATCTCACCTGGGACGCAGGCTACGGATTCAACATGAAGGTACAGCACGTCGGCAGAATGTACTGCACCTGCGCGAAACCCGTAATGTATTGTACATAGCATTTCGGCAGAATGTCTCATATAAGGTTGTATTCGCTCATATAAGGTTAGCATTTCGACAGTAGTTTCCAAATGGTGTGTCGGAAAGAATATCCTCTGCAACAGGAAAAATTCTGATGCAACGTTGACCAAAAATCCAACGAAAAACGCGAAAATACAGGGTTCTGCGCAGGTGCAGTACGTTCTGCCGACGTGCTTATAGGTACACTGTTTGTTTTGTTCAGTCTATGGTGACTACATGTAGGGCCTAATACAACCATTTTCTTGTCACTAGAGTGTGGTCTCTACAAACTGGTTTGACTGTATGTGCAGTTCTAACTGTACACTAATCTGGTTGAACTTTGATGTTAATGGAAAAAAACAGATAAGGTCAATGACCTGGGCCAGATGTCTGTCACCATGGTAACTGGTGCTGTGGCAGACTGTAGGAAGTTGCAGGATTGAGTTTGGGGGACTGGTCACCATATGAATGTCATTGAGTAAGAATAAACAGATCAATAGTTTGTTGTGCTTAACCATGTGAAGATAAACAATATGCATTTGACTTACCAATGTTACCTTTCTAGAATTTCTATTTACAACTGTACTTCCTTCTCTCCCCGCAGGTCCTGTACAGATCAGGCTGGTTTGTGTTCTTCGGCTCCTTTGTGCTGGCAGATCTCATGCTGTTCGGATTGTAAAGATCCAGGAACAGAAGATATAAAACTAGAGCCATTATATAATAATGTAGAGATGCAAAGAAACAATTAATAGTTCAATATGTCCTGCTTTTGAATTATTATTTGCGCTAATGTCTTTGTTACATTGTGAGATTGTTCTGATTGCTGCTTTGTATTATTTCACAACATGCTAAGATGATACAAATGTGTACAACTATGGTGAACACTTTAAGTGTGTAGGAGACAAAGATACCAGATCTAGACAAGAACAAGTTGCCTAAGCAATTGTCTCTAAGAAGTTGCAGCTTGCTTGTGATTGATGCCTTTATAAACGTATACCAATGTATAGAGTTGTACTCATACATGTGTGGTGTAAGTTGTCAGTCAAAAGTTACATCTAAGCTCAAATCTTCAACCTTTGTCTGAATTTACACTCAATCCCAAATGTACATGTAATGCACTGGCCTGTCATGTTCTAATGTGTAACTGTGCTAATACCAACTTGCACGTATTCTGTCAATAAAGATTGAACTTTTCAAGTCTATGTAAGTTGACCATATCGAGTGATAGCCTCCTTTGCAATGTCTTCAGGTACTAGTTTGCCTACCAGTCTATAAATTAAATACTTGCACACAAGAGAAAACAACTTCGGCTTCAAACTTATCGGTTTTATTTGAGCACTGAGAGAGAGGTATGTGTGACAGAGGGGGTCTGTTTTCGAGAACAAAGCTTGGACGTTTTTGCAGGAAGGATGTTCGATCGACACGTAGCAGCCAGAACTTGTTACATTGTGTGGATGACAGTCTCCAACCCCATCTAACACACTTCACCCAAAAATCGTGGCACAGTTCTGAGGTGTTGTCAAACTGGGAAAGATTCGTACAACACAATTTAGCAGTGAAAGATAGTCAAGAATGTGTACCAGACTCAGTTGTACTTAAACGTAAGTGCCACAAAATCTTAGCCTGGTTACCAAACCTATTCTAGCACCCGAGTCCTACATCCTCTCAGCATTTTTCAGGCGGAATATTCAAATGCAAATTCCTTGGGAATCAACCATTCAGGTCCAAACCTATTTGCAGAGAGGATGTAGGACTCGGGAGCTATAATAGGTTTGGTTACCAGGCTAACAAATTCCACCATGGCCAGGTATCCAGTACACATTTTCAACCAAACTTTCAAACAAACGGCGTTATTCAAACCCCACTCTCACTTCATAACTGTACCTGGGTGCTCTGTGGATGTTAGGTAGGGGTGAGAGTTTTCCTGAAAGATGAGTGTTAATGCTGTCACGGCCTGCCTGCTTATATATGTACAGTCTATTGTAAGTTCCACATCGCTTGTCTCTACTGTTTTAAATGTAAGATTGGACAAGCACAACAGTTTGAAAGCAAGCGCTGCTTCCCTCATTTTTTTTTCCTTTGTCGAACAACAAACGGACGAATATCCTGCACAGAAATGTATCTACAACGTTGCTTGCTCTGCGCAGGTTTCTGTTTTCTGAGGGTTAAAGTTGTGTGGTACAAAAACATGCCCTTGAACAGAACTGAGCTTCAAAGAAGTACTTTTACATGTAACATCAGCAAATTAAGGAAATCTAGCCCCAGAGTAGGTAGAGACGTGGGAGAGAGCTATTCTATACAAGGTCTCCACTGCCTGATTTCTTTCTTTTGCCTACAGACTCGGTAAATATCCTCTTTTCTTCTAGTAGTAATACTTTTCAAATAAAAATATATAAAACAAAACAGGTTGTCATAGTAGTACTGTGGTAGATGTTACCGCTACCAGTTATACTTTTCCCATCATTTGACCATTCAATCGATCAATGCAGTCTATATGGACTCCAGTGCCAGTAGAGTCGATTTCAAACAAGTCCAGTGGACTACGAAACAAAAAAGAAAAGAGGAAACAAAAAAACATCACTGCATAGCATACTATTGACATAAGTTGACAATACATTGTTCATAGAAAAGCATGTGATATAAACTCAAGTAAGTTTACATTCCAGGAGTCTCTTTCAAGTTCAGGTTCTGTTTCTTGACATCCGTTCTGCTTTTTTCAATACAGTCCTCGAAAAACAGTTATTTCTCTTCATCATGATTCCAAAAATATCTCCGTAGGGTAAGGATATCCTCTCTTCTTGGTGCGGAGTTTGTCCAACAAATACACAATACATCATTATACACTTCATGCTTGTCTTAATAGTGTAATTTTTCAGCTAGGATAATTTCTTTGGGTAGTATATATAGAGTGTAGCCTTGCTGGAGTTTTCCCTCTTCCAAGTACAAAGAGAAAAAGTCCAGGATTTGTATTATTTTTTCTTTCTTTTCCCACCACAACCAACAATCGCTTTTTTTTTGTACAAACAGAAATCGTCAAGCTAGCCAACTACACAACAGTACTTCTGTCTCCTCTCTTGGTACAGGGTTCGAATCTAGAAGTGCCACCAAGTCACTGCTCTCTTCACATCTTTGTGTCGTCGAACGTTCTCACAAACTAGTAACCATCAACACCTTCCTCTGAAGCCGCAACATCCTCAAAATATCATTCCCTCCTTCCCTCTATCATGGGTGAACAATATTTCGTGCCCCCAGAGAAATTTTTGTTTTTAAGAACTACCTACACCCAGTGATTTCTTCTTTTGCCATTTTTAATTTCTTTCTTTCCTCGACACCAACTTTGGACAGTCACACGGAATGGCGTAGCTTCTTAAGTAGCACAGAGAGATTTTCTTGCCAAGGTCAGAACTTCTTATATATCCTTTGTACAAGGCAACCTCGCGCCCCCCTCCCCCTTTCTTACAAGACGACTTGAAAGCTGCCTAAGGTTTAAGTCTACGAACATCAGAGGAAGGTGATAGTTGGATAGCCTCTACCTGGCTTTGGGAGGTGACTGGAAAGAGTAGATATTGGCCAAATAGAGAGATAACATTTGTAATAACAAACTGTGCCCGTTGTTAAAATTGACAATATTTTTACCATTGCAACTGTTTTTATCTAACTGTGATTACTGTAAATTCGGTTTCAATTCAGTGTTACACACTGTGAATACCAACACAGCCATCTTGTATCTTGCATTTTGTATCTTGCTCTTCTAGCAGACCAACTCCCCTGGCATGTCATCTCGCTATTTAGCCAATTTCAACTCTTTCCAGCCACCTCCCGAAGCCTGGAAGAGGCTAATAAGTTGGAGACTAGTCTTGAGAGTTACCGGGGCGACGACCTGTGACCTCCGACCCTACTTGCCCAGCTGCGGGAAATCCGCCTCGTTGTCGACGTCGATGTAGGCGCCGGGGTCGGCCCCGTTGCTACGGAAACCTCCGCGGCCCCGCCCACCTCTGGGCCGGTCGTCACGGTTACGGTCGTCACGGTTACCGCCGGCGCCCCGCCCTCCCCGGCGCCCGCCGCGGCCACGCTGGGGCGAGTCGGCGAAGTGGAAGT
>NW_017804298.1:75376-113536 GCF_001625305.1 Branchiostoma belcheri | reverse complement strand
GCCGGCTACTGGGCGCTGGTCCTGGCCGTACTGGAACGAGAAGAAATAAAGAAAGGTTTAAGATTCGTTTTGAACTCTAGGATGTTCTTAAGTCCTTGCACCTTCCTGAAATGGCTAAAAAAAAACGTCAGAAGCTCTGAGGAAGGTGTCTGGTAGAATGAAACATAATGTGACAGACATTGCTGTTTGTATAAAAGAAACTCCAATATCCTAAGGAAGAGTAGAACATTACGTAATACAAACTGGACGAATTCTCATTTCAGGCAGCATTTATGTACATTTCATCAGTGATTAAGAAAAATTCTGAAAACAGTAAAATTGTGTATCAGTTACTTGCTGAAAACACAAGTTAAGTGCATGAAGAAATTCAACAGTTATCTTATCATACCCAAGATCATACATATAAAAAGCATGTGATACCTCTAGAAGTATCTAGTAAGTGAAATGACAGTTGGCAAGAAGGCATCAGAAACCAAGCTTTACAAAAACAACTGCTCCACCAAAACACCAGAACTTTTCACAATACGCAAAAGCATCCAGGCTGAAAAAAACAAACACACGAACAAACCAAACAAGGTGTCCAGCAAAGGCTACAGAGTTTTGCAGTGGGGGAAATTTTAGGGGCAGCTTAACACAAATAGAGGCAGAATACAGGGCAACGACGTAGCTTCAACCGTGGCTTACCTGTATCCGAAAGATCTGAGGCCGGTGAGCCAGTTGGGGTGGGGGTGGGGGGGACATTAGGATGGACATGCCACGTACACACAAACGAACGGGGCCAAATGAAAGCAATCAAAGAGGACAGTAGAAGAGAGAGAGAAGAGGAACACCAATTAGTTTCTGATTTCTGACATGCATGTTTAGTAGTCTGACTTTATACCACATTTTCTTGTACCAGTTTTTCTACCATGGCCAAAGAAAGCTTTTCAATTTCAAGAGTCAAATCTCTCAAATGTATTGATATAGAAACTTAGTGGAGTATGTTTTGCTAGCTGAGACAACCATGCGAACAAAAATGTTGAAAAGGACTGTATGACGGAATGTACATGTTTTAGTATGCTTTTTTTTGACACAGCTTTGATTTTGAACGTCTATGATTAGTATGAGCCAAACAATAAGAGATATCAAACTATTGCCTCTACAACTTTCTATGGCAACTGCTACCTGCAATACAACTTTTTGTCTGAATTCTAGTCTGAATATGTTGAAATTTAGTGTTGGGAACTATACGTGTCTTTACTACTGCACTGAACTAAAAGACTTCATCAACCATTTATCACCTCTGAATATATTACCTTTCCATTCACAAACAAACCATAGTTGAAAACCCCAAAGGTTTCTGATGGTAATAGGAAGGAAAAAAAAATATTCGTTACTGAAGGTAGTTCCCTAGTTCCTTCATCTCACCTTGTCAGCATCCTCTTCCTCTTGTCCCTTCTTGAGAACGTAAGTTTTCTTCCACTGGGTGAGATCCTCGCCCTCCCCGGCCTTCCTCAGTTTGAAGCCAGACTTGGGCTTGGTGTCCTTGGCCTGGAGAGCCTTCCATTCATCCAGCGTCATTTCCTTGGGTTCCTGTTCACCGGGGGCTTCCTGGCCTTCTGCCCCTTCCCTGGAAACAAGGGAGGGAAGGAAGGTTTTTAGAGAATGGTAAAGTAAAATTGTATTGAATGGAAGATAACGAGGCAAGCAGACATGAGATGGAGAGGTCCCCTGCACTCATAGCCAAATGTGTCCTTGGGAAAGGTTACATAACCTTCCTCAATCCACTCAGGTGTAAAATGGTTACCTGAGGTAAAAGATGGTGGAGAGAGATAGGGATGGGCTTGGGTACACAAGCCTAGTCAGGAGATTTAATACGTCATTAAGATGATAATACTGTGCTCAGATGGTACGGACGTGTGTCACCATCAGGCTCAAGGACCTTGATGATTCGGGAGAAAATAATCGTCATCGCACAATTCAAAGCAAACGACACAAGTTGCATGATGTTTCAAAACTAAGTTAAATTTCTGAAATGGAGACCATACAGGGCTGGTACCTGCATCTAGCCTGACTTCACGAGCCATGACTACGAATTCTCTATCAATATAGGGCAGCTCAAAGTTACAACAATAATCGTTGTGGTGTTCCTTACTTGTTTTCTGCATTCTCCCCCTCCTCGGTTGGTGCGGTCCATTCTGGGTTCTCCTCGGCAGATCCAGCGGTCACGTTCAGGTCACTGGGGGGGAAAAAATCATCTCAATCAGATACGAAATTTACTTTTACACAATACTATACAAGACGACATTCAAGCTAAAACAGGACAGGACAGCTGTGGGTTATCATTATTGACCGTTAAGATTGTCTCAATTTAGGGAAGTTGTCATTCGTTATAAGGATTACGAAGGATATGTTATGTAGATATTTTTTAACTGTGCTCAGATGGTACGGACGTTTGTCACCAGTAGGCCTGAGGACCTTGGTGATTCGGGAGAAAATAATCGTCATCGCACATGTGAGTTTAAACTGAGAAAAAGTCCCAAACATAAATGGAGCACGGCTGAAGCTAACAAGGCCATCTTTGTTTGACCAGGGGGTTTGAGGGAAGGCTTGGCAATGTAGGTTATCCAACTTTCTTGAAGCGTGTTAAAATATATTTGTTTGACCTGTAGGCACTGCATTTGTAGGTTAAGTAGAAGGTGTTTGAGGAAAACCTCACCTCGAGCACGTTTAAGAACCCACCACACTTATCCCAAAAGATTATGGGTCAATCCAAGCATAAGTGGTTCAAACCTTACAGTCCAGTTGTATGCAGCTTGTCCTTAATGTAGAAAAGTTCAACTGATGTGTTATGCCTAAAGGCTGCTTACCAGTTATGCAAAACAATCAAACCTTGATTTGATTTAATATTAGGCTCAATAAAATATATGTATACAACCAGGACTGCTCAACTAGCCGGAGGCTATTATAAAGGGCTAGCCCTTTATAATAATCAAACCTTACAGTCTAGTCTTATACAGCTTGTAGTGAACTAGTGTGTCATGCCTGAATGTAGTTTTCTTCCAAGGACTTGTGTGGCTTACTTTTAAGTTCTTGCATCAGAACTGAGACGCTTTAAGCGCAAAACTAAGAATAAGTACATGGTGTAGATGAAGTACTTCATGGTCTTGTAAGACCAATGAAATGCTTACTACTATGAATAAAAACAAACAGTTTGTTGTGACTTACTCGGCAGCGTCGGTCTGGCTTCCCCAGTTGTAGGCTCCGCCCCCGTCGCGCTTTTCTGACGACTTCACGCCACTGCTTAAAGGAACAGGAGAACAACTTTCACTGAACTTATCCCACACTCTGAAGAAAGTCTGAGGTACATGTGATCCTAAATACTACCTGAAGACACTTCTGTAGCGAAGCTACGTGTCTTTGGTACATGGAACAGTCTACATTAAAGTAAAATGTATTTGGTACTTTAAAACAGTCTTTATTCCAGTAAAATGTCTTTGGTACTTGGAAAGAATCTACTCATTTGATACAGTTGCATATAACAAGCTACTTGTAGGAAGCCTTTGAGTTAGGATGGTGCCTTTAAAATCAAAGAACAGTGACTTTGAAAATAAGTTGCTGCCAAGCATAAGTAAGTTTCTTCTTCAAATATGCTTTTCACATGGTATTTTTGTAGTTGCAAACTTGAAAAAAAGGTCCCCAGTATTTAATTACCAATTGTCAAGCTTTTTCAGTGCAAATTCTAATTTGCATTTTTGAAGTTACAAATTCAACTTATTTCAAACTGTCATTTCTTTTGTCAAGCTAAATTCTGGTCTAGATCGGATCATTGTCCAAAAATGTCCAACCTCTTCTCACTGCCACTGTGCCGTTCGAACTCCCTCTTGCCACGGAAGTCGCGTCCGCCGAAGAACCCGCCCCGTCCGCGGCCGCGCCCACCACGGCCGAAACCGCCGCGGCCTCGGGGTGCCCGGTCAGAGTCAGTCCTATCAGTCCTTGAGGTGAGGAAAGCAGAAAATTAATTTGCTGTGACACAGACTGTTTTAGTAACCTTTTGGATAACAAAGCACTATTCAATTTGCAATTTATATGTGTTGGATTCGTAATCATTTACTGACAAAGACACTGATGAAAATTTGGGTTATTCTGCTAAAGAGCTCTTGCACTGTTGATTACCAGAAAATGCAATGGATGCTTGTGTTATTTTTGGACTGCCAAGTGTTTTGTTACACTCGAATCTTTGCCAAGTAGCAATTTTAAGTATGTATCAAGCAACCTAAATGAAATCTTCAGAACAATACAGTCCAATAAAATACATGTCTTTAGTGTCATGGTTGGCTGGGATTCGAACCCCAAACCTGGTGGTCCTAATCTACCTGTATTCTGTGAAAACGTTGCAGTCAAGTTGGCCGGGATTCGAACCCCTAACCAGGTGACCTTGTATACCTCTATTCTGTGAAAATATTGCATCCTCCCCACTTGCAAAGTTACACTTACAACTAGCACCCAAAGCAGAGGCTAGATTGGCTGATGGGATTCGAACCCCTAACTTGGTGATCCTTATGTACCTGTACTCTGTGAAAACATTGTGGATTCGAACCCCTAACCTGGTGATCCTATCTACCTGTATTCTGTGAAAACGTTGCGTCCGCCCTCGTCGTCCTGGGTGCGTTTGGGCCGGTTCCCGCGGTCCCGTCTGGGTTGTCTGTCCGATCTCTCGTCTCCGTCCGCGTTCACCGCGTTTGACTCCTGCTGCTGCCGCCTCCGCTCAGCACGGTTTGGTCTTGAGGGTGGGTCTAGAAAAAAAAGGTTTACCATCTTCATTATTTTTGTACTTTCTTTTCTAAGGTAAGGGTCAGAAAAAAATGTGACAAGATACAGCTTACAAATTCATACAGTCATATATTCATTAGAATTAGTGTGTTTTGTTCTTTTTTAATAATTTCTTTTCCAAGTACAGTACCATCATTCTTTCACCACTGGAAACGAATTCTACCCAAAACAGAATGCTCGGGTTGACCACTGTCCAATATAAGGGCACTGAGGGGAAAATTTTAGGACCTATTTTCAGATCTAAGCTTCATATATTACATTCGGAACTGCACGGAGGGAATTTGGAACATGTGGTCTACATGCAACAAATAAATTGTTCATTGTTATTTCTTTTATTTTTTGAAGACATTTGTGTCTTCCTTGGACCCATCAGCTGTTTTGGACAGTTGTTTTTAGTGTAGTTGACATGACGTCTATTTTTGGCAACCCTGACTAGAAGGCAACAGTCGCAGCTGACATCTTTCTCATTAACATTTCCTGACGACCTTTCCCAAGGGGTCAACGAAACAGAATCCTGGAATTCTAACGCCAAAGGGGGAAAAGTGCACAAACATTGCCAAGAAAGGAATACAGACTGGAATCTATTTGATAACAACATCAGGGTATTTTTTTCTAGTTTCCAGTTCACCAAGGTTCAGTCAAGCCGTGAAAACAAAGCCCTCATTTTGTCACCTTGTGTATTTTATCAAATCACTATTCATAAACATTATTGAGGAGAGTATCAATAGTCTCTTTACACATTAAAATCAATATCAATGAAAAGATTACTGGCATGACACAGAAAAAGCTCCCCGGTAGTATTGATTCGTCACTCAACATGAGGTATCTGATACTTGTCTATTGTGTCAACATTGATCTCAGTATCTATACTGTCATCAGCCACTATTCAAGCTACGTTAAACCATTGGAAAATGGCTTAACTGTCCATCTTGTAAAGCTTCAGGACCTGACTCGTTTCTTTCTGCATTTTGCAGGCAACTTACAGCATTTGAGGCATTCGGGTTTTGTCAATTCATTCAACTATACTGTCATCAGCCACTATTTAAGCTACGTTAAACCCAAAGGAAAAATGGCTTAGCTGTCCATTTTATAAGCTTCAAGACCTGACTCATTTCTTTCTGAGTTTGATGTAGTAATCTCGCCATATATTGTAGGCAACTTGCAGCATCTTAGCCATTCGAGTTTTCCCAATTCATTCAACTGAGTGAATATAGCAAAAGACATTCCACTCGATACTGTGCATACCGTAATTTAGAAACTACTTAGTACCAGCTATGTTGTAATGGTTTATCTGTCAATTACAGAATTTGGAATCAAACTAAACTGGGAACTAATCAGACGCAGGGTGTAACATACATGTACTTGGCACACGCAGCGCTGTCCGAGTGTCAGTATTAATTTATATTTTGGCTAGCGCACACAACGGGGGCGTAGCCCTACTTTAAATGGTTGTAGTTTTTTGTGCTGTAGTGTAGGTGTGGCTTTCCTCAAACACAGAACTTGACAGCTCCTAATGTTGCGTTACGTTCAGATCATGTCAAGCACAACATACAGAGGCTAGGATGGTCGGGATTCGAACCCCTGACCTAATGATCTCCTGTTCCAACTACCTAGTGACTAGATAGCTCTGCTATCAACACATATTTGCACTCTAGATTGACACAAGATAAAAGAGTACAACAACAGAAGCCTACGTATCAACAATAACTGCTAGTATTGTGGTTTTGCTCTTATTCCACAAAAGCAAGACATAAAGGCAATATATTTGATATTCCATTAATATTTCATATGCATAATACATGTTTTAATTTGTCCTTTTCATTCTGATCAGAAATAGCTATAATTTGGCCGTCTTCTTTGACGTTCGGGTTAGTTTTGTTCAGTATTATACTATAGATTTTAGTTGAAATATATGCAGTGTTATCAATCATATCAAAAACTAATAATATATGCACATATATCTTACACACTGGCCACCCTCACCTCACATAACCTTGTAATTGTATGCATAGCAATTCTGGAAAACCATATCGGCTTTAGACAAGTGCCAATCAGCTAGTACTAGTATTTGCTTGCACGCGACTACAAAATTTGCAAAGAAATAAATTAAACACCTAATGCTGCTTATGCATCTATTCTCTGTGTTCATCCATTCATTTTAAATGGTCCACATGTTGCTTTTCTGTGCATGTTTCTGCATCACACTTCTTACAACATGTAAAATAGAGATAAATTTATGTCCTGGGACAAGATAGGGGTTATTTTTGCACCTGTAAGCCCTGCCAGCGCCCCGTAGTGCCATATTGTTATTGTTTGAGCACAGGTGCCAGATGCAGATGCATGGCTAATGTTGGGCAATCCACACTGCCCTGCAACCCAACCCCCCCTACCAGCACTCATTCATACGCAAATTCCTGCACTCAAATCCGATCTAAAGACAATAAGATGTGGTGAGGAACAATTAACACACGATAAGGATCCTAGAGAGGCGTGAGTTAGTGGTTGGCGTGAGGGTTTTTAAGTTAGGGAGGCGTTTGGAGCTAACTTGACATACGCATGGTACATGAAACATGGCGCAGACATGTAACTACACCACAGACATGTTTTCAGGTCAACCTCGTTTTTACCTTCTTTCTTCGGTCGGTCGGGGACATTTTCCTTTTCCTTCGCGGACGCGGACAGGGGCTTCTTTTTGTCAGGTAGTTTTGCCGACTTGGGTTTCCTTTCGGGTTCCTTGGCAGCTTTCTTGGCCTTCTCCTCCTTGTTCCTTTTGGCCTTTTCTTCTTTCAGCGCCAACTCTTTCTGGAAGGCCTCGTAAGGGTCTTCCTCTTCATCATCCAATAAAAATTGGTATTTGTTCGTGACAGCGATTCCGTACTCGCTATCCATTGGCATCCTTGTGCTCCGCCTGTGACAGGATGGCGGTGAAAATCCCCCGATGCTAAAGCCACATGAAGACGAAATCTGTAAAGTCCAAAATGGCGTGAGGCTCCTCTGGTTGTGTCGCGGGGGATGATGGGAAGATGGCGTGTGATGTCATTGAGGATTCTGGCACCTGGCTCTTTCACTCAAATGTTTCCGAATTCCTGAGACTGTTGGCACGAAAAATCGTGTTAATTTTGATCAATTCAATAAAGCTAGCGGCGTTAGAATCGCCCACGAACTGTAAAACACTGTTGTCAAGGTGGTATGAAAGGAGGTCATCTGTTTGACCTACATCCAAATATGGTAATGTGGCGGGAAGGTGAAAATAAAGCGCGAAAGCATGAACCTGTCACGGAAGGTGTCAATATTTGATAAATCTTTGATGGCACGAGGTGTTAAAAGCTCCAAGTGTGAAAATTGGTGCAGACATTAAGATAGAAAGTTTTAAATGTGAATTTCTCTGTCTATGCATGGGCAAACACTCGCACATGATATAAAGTGCGCATTGGATATTGAAGTTGACCTTGCTATAAAAGTTGTCACCTCTATGAAGATGAAAAACGCTTAAAAGAATTTAGCTCAATACACAAAGGCTTAATAGAAAAGAATGGTAGATCGAAAATGCATGGAAAACATGAGAACTGAATAAAAACGAAAAGTTTGTATTGTTCTTCGCATCCATGGTCCATTTCCCGCGCAAAATGCACCCAACCTATTCATTACCCACAATCCCCTTCGGCAAAAAGCCCGCCAAATTTCAGTCCGTTCGGAGTCCGCCATTTTTTGTCCCGATCACACCGCGCGCCGGACAGCTCCGTCGAAAATGGCCCAAAACTCGTCCAATTCCGAGGGAAAACTCCCCGTTCCCGACATCAGGACCACCCCGATGAAGCCAAGAAGGTCTAGTTTCAGTCCTGGAAGCCCTGGCTTCAGCGATTTCATGGTGTACCCCTGGAAGTGGGGCGAGACAGCGCAGAGTGTTACTCTCAGCCCCGGGAGTTCGGTGGAGGGGTCCCCGCCCGGCCGAGGGGCGCGGCACGATACGACACGACGAGGCCGACCGAGAGCCGACAGTATCACCCAACTCATCCAAGAAGGGCAGATGGCTCCTAGTGGCATCCGCTGCCAAACCTGCCATCGCACTTTTCCAAGAGAAAAATCCCTACAAGCTCATCTCAGAACACACACAGGTATGTAGTAGCCCGAGTTTTGTATGGCCGCCATTTGCAGTGAAAATTCCTCAGCATACAACGTAAAGTTTTCCAACTTTCTACAAAATCTAAGTGCTCTAATATCACGATTATGATGTCCACGCATTGTTAAGATACATATTTCTTGAATTGTGAGTAAATATTTGCATGTGTTAATTCGGTGATGATGTTTTACGTAGAAATATCGCCCATTCATTCATGGTTGGGGTGATTTAAATCTGGGTATAAACTTGTGATAGGTGACAGAATTTTCGCTAAAACTTTAAAATTTGTGAAAATATAGGTGTGTGAATTATCATTACACTAGGTTGAATATTTTGTGAAAACTGGTTAATTTTTATCGTTGTCATACTTCCTCTTTTCTGTGTGTTATTTTGTTAAGAATTCTGTTGCATGTTTTTGGCGCGCTCTTTTGTGCTAAATTTTCTCCACATTTGCTCCACTTCCTACGAATACTTTCTGTATACCAATCTACCGGTTTTAACGTATTATTGCAGTCGATTTGGTAGTATTTTGTTCGGAAAGGAGCACGTTTTACGAATTTTAAAGCTTGAACCATAGTTAAAGGTCCCGCCAAACCGGTTGGTTATTTGTTCATTGTTGTCGGATCAGGCGGGAAGGAGGCAACCGACACGCATTGGCAAACAGTGACGTCATCGGGGTGTGGGTTTCACATCTGATTAGCCTACTAGATTTGTTTGCCTTGGGGAAGTGGCATAGAGTGCCTTTAAACAGTAAAAAGTCTTAACATACTACATTTCTTGCTTTTGATGCCAGTAAATTTTTTTAAATGATTTTTAAAAAGTATGTAGGATCTTTTTCTTTTAAACCACATGTTTCTGAGTCAGTGCCTATTATTACTAGTAGTTTATACTGATGACTCAGTTTTGAGTGCCAACTTGGCAGGGATAATTTTTGGCAATCATGGCCTATTTTTAGCTGAGACAGTACAAATTAAATTATGTATCATGCACTGCTTTATACACTGTATTCGGTGCATGTACCATGTATATTTATTTTGTTATATTTTGTACGTTACCAACTACAAGTGCACCAGAGCTGTTCATGTTTAGAGAAGGCCATTGATAATAATTAGAAATGGCTGTTTTAACATTTTGAATTGTTTTATCCATGAATTTAACGTCTTTTACCTTTTTTTTACCAGGCGAGCGTCCGTACCGTTGTGACTACCCTGATTGTAACAAGGCCTTCGTGCAGAGTGGACAACTGAAGACCCACCAGAGGCTGCACACGGGGGAGAAACCGTTCGTCTGTAACGTACCAGGTGAGAACAACTTTTCTTTCTTTATTTCCAGAACAATCCTAGTAGCCTTCAGCAGAACATGTATTTTAAGGTTGTATTCACATATTAAGGGTATATTAAAGATCCTGTCTATTGTTTTCAAATAGTGCATTGGAAAAGATCTTGCCTACAACAAAATTGTAAAAAAAATGTGGTTACTGCAGGCAAAGTACATTCTGCTGATATGCTGCCTGATATCCGTGCCTATTGTAGCTGCTGTGTTTCCTTTTTCTAAGAGAAAGCCAGTGGCTACAATAAGGATACCAAGCCAAAAGAATCCTTTGTCACCCTACATTTGGCACAAAATGTTTCAGATCATTAAGTTGTATCAGATAATCAAATAAGAAGTATTTGCTGACTATGCTTTAAAGTTGAACTTTTTGTTTGTTCCCAGGATGCAACAGTCGCTTCACCCACGCTAACCGGCACTGCGCAGAACACCCGTACGCCGGGCTGCGGAGGGAACAGACTCCGACCTTAGACCTCAAGGTCAAGGACGCAGAGAACAACAAAGCAGTGGCAGAATGGCTCGCTAGGTGAGGGAGAGAGTCCTTGTATTGAGGTCTCTAAAGGTTTCACTGTTGTCTTTCTAATGTAGTTCTAAAGTCACTTTATGCTCTCATAACAATAGGTAGCCTGACTAAATCACACTCCTCGCATCTGGCCTACAGGCTTAACAATATGTAATTATTAGAGTAGATGAATCTACCACTTCTTGGTGGTGTAAAACAGAAGTAATTCTCTCAGTTCTGTGTGTAAGAAGAGCCATGTACAAATGTACATAGCATGTTTATCATCCAGGCATAGTTCTTGCGAAAAATTTTTTCGCTTTCTAAGAGAGAGACTTTGAAACTTTTCCAAGGGGAAAATGACTCAGTATTGGAGGGATTTCTTCACCACTTCACTACAGTTAACTGTATGTGATTTAGGTTCGGTTTTACTTTATCTACATCTAAATCTTGTCCATTTGTTGACAGGTACATTGCAGCCAGACAGGAAGACAAGACGCCGTCCAAACAGAAGGACCAAGAGTCCAGGCAACCACCGGAGGCTCCGCAGAAATCCACCACAGACGAGACGGAGCGGAAGCAGGCGCGCGTCGCAGCACGGAGGCGAATCCAGGAGCAGCGAGACAAGTGGTACGGAGCGCTCGCGTTGGTGGAGCTCGCTGACAACCTGATGCAGCAAGATTCGGCAAAGTCGGAGGAAGACGAGTACCAATATGTGGAGAAGAGGGATGCACAGGTTCAAACGGGAGAGCAGCAGCAGAACCATCCATACTACATTCCTTTGTAAATAAATTCTGCTGAATGAAAGGACTTCTAGTGTGAACTGCAGCAAAAAAACAAATGCCAGTTTTACTTCTAACTCTGCTTTAATAGAAAACAAAGGATAGCTTGAAAACCATCCATACTACATTCCTCTGTAAATAAATTCTGCTGAATTGAAAGGACTGCTAGGCATTAAAAAAACTGCAGCAAAAAAAAAAGAACTCACATATTCATCCCAGCTTGTACTACTAACTCTGGTTAGAAAACAAAGGACAGCTTAAACAGAAGCAAAACCATCCCTGCATCACCTTGTAAATAAATTCTGCTGACTTGAAAGGACTTCCAGACTAAAAACTGCAGCAAAAAACTCTCACAAATCATCCAAGATTTTACAACTAACTCTGTTTAGAAAGCAAAGGATAGTTTAAACATAACATCATCTCTGATACTAGTGTTAAGGAAGTATAACAGTTTTTTGTTGGTAACAGTATGGTTGTACGTTGCTTTGCAGTTGCTTCCTGCCGTGCTAAGATACGTATGTTTGATGTAAATTGTATGTTTGAGGGTGGGTGCTCACTGGGTCCAGAGATGGGCGGGTACAATAAAAGCCCTGACAAGCTTTTGTAATTAGTTTTTAATTACAGAAAGGCTAGCAAAGAAGGCACTTGTCAGTTGAGCACCATTTGTATTGTCTTTGTCCAGAATTTTGTGGATATAACCTTACAAATTTGGAGGGTATGCACAACATACAATAATGATTGTAGATTTTATTATCAGAATATTATAAGGAGCTAACCAGTGTTATAGTCGTTTTGACAGTGTGAATTATTAAGATGTATTTAAAGTTGAAATAAATTATTGCATAGCAGTAATATGCATGTTCAGAGATGTAAGTATTGAGATGGCGAGGGAGAGAGTTGGAGTTTTCGGTAAGGCTTGCAGAAGTAAAATTTTCTCATAACATTACAAAATTCACATTAACACAGATGTAAGACAAAATATGCTTCAGTCCATGCTTGCAAAAACCGTGAATACATCATAAAAGTTTTCATAGCACTCATAGCTTCACCTTAACTGTACAAACAAAATACTTCTGTAAGAAGTTGGGAAATGTGTGTACAATTGTGCTGGTGGGTAAAAAGGGAACCTGTGTTGTGATAGGTTGTTTGCTTTTCTTTACTTAACAGTATCAAAATGCAAAATAAACACTTCAGAATTCTGCAAAGGAATAGTCTGTCTTCATCTTTCTGTGGCTCTTTCTTCTGAAACATCTGAATAGTCCCTGTAGTCTTTTAAGTTTTCACAAACTAAAGCAAAGGTACAAGTAGGAGTGTAATATTAATGATTTAGAGGCAAAGAATTGCCCATAACAAAGGCTTTTCCTTCATAAGGACACACAGCAGGCAAATAAGACAATTTAAAGGCAGTTTTCCAAGTACAGTAATTTTATTCAGCATTTCCTTTGTGCTAAAGGTAGTCACTGACACCCAAAGATCACAATATCATACATATATAGTCTTTCTCGACGAGGGAAGGAAAACGAGTGTGTATAACGTGCTACAGATCATGGTCATCTGGATGATAAAGCTCACTCAGCAGTCGGTACACATAGGAAGGGGCGTTGCCACCTCTGCAAAAACAAAAAAGATTTCTTAGTATTCTGATTTAAGAGGAAGCATGTCTGGTTGTTAGGCCACACCAAGTAAATTTTATGGATGACGTCCTTTGGAGACCCTAAATCTAATGCGAGAGGGCGAAAAAAAAACAAGAAGGGCCCTAAAAAACAAGATGCCTAGATTAGAAATATACTAAGAGACGACAAATGTAAGGACACAAATTGAATGAGGTGACACAGTGTAACAAGCAAGAAGTCTTTTATTCATCATCAAAACAGCAATAAATCAGGTGGAACAGCAGTTGTCATCCTGTGCTTTGGGGAGATAGATGGAGCGGTCAGCAAGTTTCTTCAAATGTGGCAGCATGTACCAAACTGAATTCCTAATGGAAGCCTTGCTTGATGCTTTATAAGCTTTGGTCCGTACAAACCTATTTGCGGCACTGTCGTGACTATTTGGTCATAGTTACAGGAAGCGGAATTTCTTGTTTTTTTTTTTACGAACAGGCCAAAATCAATGCGCGCGCGGACGTCATCCATAAAATTTACTTGGTGTGGCCTTATAGTGTGAACATGTTACAGGTAATCAATCAATGTAGATTTCACACATTTCAAAGAGTTCTACAATCATTTGAAACATCCAAAACATGCTGAAAAGATTGTCATTCATTTTAGCTTTTGTCTGCTCCCCACGATCTGCTACCTTTTAGGCCGGTAGTGGATTGCTGGAGCCCTCAACCTATTGAGGTTAGCACGCAAAGGGAAGAAGAAGAAGAAGGATCGTGGGGAGCAGACGAAAGCTAAAATGGCTGACAATCAGGCAAGAAAAGAAAGGCTTTGTTTACCGCATGCCTTATCAATAGAACGTGTACAAAAACAAGCTAATTGTAGATCTAAATATTGCCCAAGTGTTCTAGCTTAGGCTTGAAGACTCACATGTTAGAGATGAAGAGTGTGACCAGTTCTGGAGGGACGTAGTCAAACACAGGGTTGGGGATGTGGACCTTCGACACCAGGTCTCCTGTGGGAGGGGAGGGGGGGTCAACAGTCAGAAAACTTCCAGTACTATTTATGTCATATTTATAATGTATGGAACATGTATTTTTATTGGTTTGGTAATCGTACGTCTATATTGATTGCAAACCTGTAGTTTTTAATATACCAATGTTTTGTAAATTGGTCTACAATTCAGTTGTTTTTAACTGTGAAGAACCAATAAATTCATCTTGAATCTTGAATCTTGGGCCACAATAACGTTTCATACGGGTGTTCCAGCTAGTGTGATCACTTGGGATTCAAACCCAGAACTTTTACAATTTGTGTCAACAACCCTAAAAACAAGAAAGTGTCTAAGACCAGAGCTCCAAACAACCCTGAGCAATGAGCATCCATTTCAGTGATATCGACATGCAGTGTTGTGTCATCGTGGAAGAGTTGACTTTGTCTCACCTTCAGAAAAACTCAAGACTTCTTCTGGAGACACAAATCTGTTGAAAGCAGCCTGTTGGGAAAAAAACAACATTTTTTACTAGGTTTCTGTCTTTTTTTTTCTAGCATTCAACTTGTATTCTTAGAGACAGACTTAACATTGAGCACACTTATAACCACTTGTGCTTTATAATCATTATCAAACTCTAGCTCTTATCTAATGCTGAAAAAATTTAATAACTTTAAGGTAACAACAACTAAACCCAGCCGTACCTGGTCTGATGACACCAGGAACTGTGGTGACAACTTGAACAGGGACGCACAGACAATAACCTGGAAATGACAGGACATCAAGGTCAATTACACTCTGCGCTTCTTAAGAAAATTACAATAGATTTGTATATATGGCCACACCAATTTAATATGTTGGTTCTCGGATTCGCCTCTTCGTTTTTTTTCTGATTTGAAAAAGAAAAAAAAAAAATATGATTCTGTTTCTGAATCAACTGAAAAATGCTCATATTTTGCCCCCAACAGTTGAGGAAAGTCCTTTTCTTCCTAGTTGTTACAGTTTTCCCATCTATCAATGCAGTGGTTTGATTAAAAGTTCAAAATTCAATGTTTAAATTTTAACCCAGCCTTTTGTGTTGACTTCATGGCTCGTTTCGTAGCATTTAAGCCTATAATAGGATGCCTAGACCTGTTTTTATTTTTATTTTTTTTCGCCCTGTCGCTTCATATTTTTTCTGAAAAAATCCGAGAACCAACAAATTAAATTGGTGTGGCCTATAGTTACAGAAAAATCCTGATGTGAAAGATGAAGTTCGATCAAACAGTTACCTAACATCTTTTTTTGTTACAAAAGACCAAAGAGGTTATAGCATTAAACTTACAGGCACTGAATGGTGCTTCGCAGCCAGAGCGATTCCGTGGCTGCCGTTAATGGCCTTCAACCTGTGTGAGCATAGAAATAAAAGTATAAAGTTGTGGTTAAAATCATGATAGCAATCTGCTCCTTTTGAGAAAAGAGTTACAGTCAATCTAAGCATGCTTCGTTAAATGCTACGTTACCTAAGTATCACTGAGTGGAGCTTTTTAACAATGTAATGTAAATCATACATCATTTCAGCCGATAATGGCTGCTACTGTATGTTTTGTACGATGTGTAATTTGTAAAATAAACCATTCATTCAGGAGTGGCTATAACTCACAATGTCACCTCTAAAGAATGCTAACAACAAATCCTGGACAAAACACTTTGTTGTAGAGTGTAATTCAACCACTCTTCCTTGTAAAACTTAACCCTTGGCCTGCTGGCATTCATTATGCAATATTTTCCGATAATTTCTTGTCGTAATCAGGTCATTAACGCCTGACTTTTTTGGCCCTGCAGTGGCATAGTTACTTCCGCATTTGTTGCGTTTCGCTGTGGTGTGATGTGTTGCACGAGAAACACCGCCAAATCGTACCTATACAGAGTGCTATATGGATGGTACTGTATGTGCAAAACAACAACTATTGGGCTCCGCAGGACAAGGGTTAAATTTCAACGGAAAATTAATGGTACTTGATTGCCCGGTGTTAAACTCACCCCCCATTAGCCATGACTGTATGAGTTCCGATGATGACCTTGTTGACCCGTGACATCATAGCGAACACAGCGGAGTCTGTGATCACGACTGTCTCAATCCCCTTCTCAGCTAGGTTCTTAGCCAGGACCTGACCCTAAAGGGGGGAAACAAAAAGGTTCTACATCAGGACATTGCAACCATCCCTCAAGACACAAAGACATAGCCTGGGTACCATCCTACTTGTATGCCGGAGCTCCCACACTCGCTTCCCTAAGGGAGCCCCGGCATACAAGTAGGATGGTACTCAGGCTAACAAAGACAGAGGGTGCCACAGACTTTCTGAAACCTTTGTCATGTGTGTCATCCGAATAACATGACATCACTGAAGTGGTGGATTGCCCATTCCATGACAAAGTCTAGAGTTGTACAGTTGAAAATTTGAGGAAGTGCAATTTTCTTGTGTTAGAAATTACAGTTTAAACTTGCTTGGTTAGGTTCTTATTTGATTAGGTTCTGTTACCAGTATAGTTGAACAAAAATGAAGCAACTGGATAAATTCTCTAAAGACTCAGTCATTTTAATAGAATCAGCTATAAATTAAAAGAAAAAAGACAAACTTGCACAAACCTGGTAGAAAGGAGCTCCTTCTGCAACAATCACTTGGAACTTTCTTTTTCTTGCAGCACTCTGAAAATTTAAAAAAAAAAGTTTTTTCTTTTTAAATTCCTGCTCAGTGGACCATTTGGACAGAGCTGCCTGGAAAACTATGTGAAACTAGTCAAGTGCCTTTAGTTTTCAAAGGGCACATTGGGTAGTCAGGAATCAAACCCAGGACCTCTTGGTTCTAGGCCAACTGCTGTGACTAAACATTAATAACAGAAGAAATTGTACAAGCCTTTACTACCTTTAGGAAAGACTCGACTGTCCGTGACCGTCCCACAGTCATGATAATCTCATTAGAGTGGATGTGTTCTAGAGCCTGCATGGCGATGTTGTCTGCACTGGAGGGGAGAACATACGGGGAAACTTATATCTCAGTATTACATTTAGAAATGGTGACAGAGTATCTTTAGCACACAAGCTGTGCATCTTTCATCATCCAAATAACTTGTACATGTATTTGTAACTATCTATTTGTACATCTACTGTATAACAAGCCTCCACAAGACCTTCCTAATCATGGACAGTATAATGCAGCAAACATAGGGTGAATGAGATGCAGTTAACTATGCAAGCAAATGATGTCCTATGGTGGCCAAACTCCCCTGGCAAATTAGTCGCACTATTTGGCTGAATCTGACGATTTTTCAGTCATCATTTGTATATTCTATAGTCTGGTGGAGAAGTTACCTGCTCTCCAGTTCAGTCATCATCTCATTGATGGCTTCTATGACTGCAGGCTGGGGAAAGACACAGTTGAGATGTTACAGTTACATCATCTGTCATTCTGGGCTAAAGAAGATCAAATTGGTACAAAAAAAAGAATTTTACAAACATGCATAGTCTGTTATCTTTCTTCTATCAGCAAGTGACATACACCGCACATGCAGATGTGCTTTTCATGTGTTTTTAGAAGACAACAAAAACTTCACCTTGAGTCCATGTAGACTTAGACTGTAGTCATCATCTTCTACTCCTGCCACCAACAGTTTCTGTGGAAAATACAGAAATGTTTATATATTCAGCTTCTCTTCATTAAAGTACATTAATATGTACATGTATATTGATAAACTAAACAAAATTACACAGTCAAATTATACAGGTGCCTAGTAATTGCAAAGTAAAGAAAGTTTCTTACATGTAGAGATTCCTGGTCACCTTCCTCATTCTGGCCTCGTAATCTACATGTTAACAAGGGATTGAAAAGTCTCTTACTACTTTTGTTTTTTAAACACTACAGTGTTTAGAAACACTACAATTGATAGAAATTTGAAAATGACAAGAAGTTCTATTTCACATTTCAAATTTAGTTATACACTACAGATGTTAACTTTATAAAACTAGCAACCCACCTGGCATATTCTTCTCTGATGATCTTCAACACTACAGAAAGGAAAAATATGACTGATTAGGCTGCAGTTAAATAGAAACATGCCTATGATAAACCATACTCGATATCAGTAAAAAGATGAAAGTGTTCAAATTTCTCAAGGAACATTTTGCATTGAAAACACCCGAAGGTAAGACTATAGACTTTAACATGCCTAGATACTGACAAAAGGGTTCTGAATTTGCTGAGTCAATGAAATTGTTAACTGTGCTGTTGCCATGGCAACCCACTGACCTCTCCTGATCATGTTTCCGACCACCGTCTCAGAAGGCTGTGCACTGACCAGTCTCCTGCCTTCTCTCTTCACTATCACCATCAGGTCCCTGCACACAGGAACACAAACATACATGTAGCCATACAACTATCTAGCTGTACCTACATGTAAACAAGATTAGGCAATCATCTGTAAGTTATACATGTACATAGCCAACTTTCTTTTTTAGTGGTGAATTCATATGAGCATATGAGGGTTTACATACCAGTGTTTCAGTCCAAAAACAATAGCTATTTACAAGTTTTCCTGGTTTTCAATATTGTAATCTTTGAGATACTAGTAGGATCCACTTTTATTTTATTTTATTTTGGTGCAAGTACACAAGATGTTATTACACATATAGGGGTAGAGTAAACTTAAAAATGGCTTACCGTAGTAGTGAGGTTCTAAAATCAGTACTTACTTTGCAGTCTGCCATCTGGTCTGTGACACGACCCTGCGTAGGATGTCCAGCGTGGTGTAGGCTACATTGTAGGAACCTGGGGTTTGTCTGCAGGGGAGAAAATACAAGATTACAGTCAATAAACCTGCCCAAGAAGACCACTCAGGGAACTGATAAAAATCTGGTCTATGAGGGCAGGTGGTCACTATGGACAGGATTCTGAATGTTTGTGTCAATGGGAAAATTATCTAAGGGACCACCCAAAACTTTTTGGTTGTACATTGTTGTACTTATCAAATTAAAGAGCAGGAGAGTTTTCCTAGATCCTGGTACATCGTACAATAAATCTGCATAAACTGTATATAATAAACATCTGTCTTTCTGTAGCTAGGTTGTTTCTATTCTTCTTTTACTAGTAGTCAAAACCAGAAGGTTATAATATATATATAATAATATATATGCTGATGCGTTATACCAAACAAGATGCAGATGCCCAACCTTTGTCTGAGTTGCCCCATGAAAGTTTCTATCCTCTCAGTCAGCTCCGATTCCTTCCCATCACCCGGCATGGTGGCCTGGAAAATAGCATAAAACTTACTTCTACATTCACAATAGCACAGTAGAGTAGAGTAGAGTTGGTTATAGCATTAGGGTAAGGATAAAGGAAAGAGAGTCCCAAGCCCAAAAGAATAAAGAGAGCCGAGTAGGTTTTTTTTGCTATGTGGAAACTGTAGCTCTTTGTTAGTTCCGACGCTTGTTACTCAGTGTCTACATAGCAAGTACAGAAGCTGTCAGTACATAACCTAACTAGCAAACAAAGCAATAGTACCCAGGCTATCCAGCTAGGAATCAAGTAGCCTGGATGCTAGACCCATAGCACACTAGGCCCAAAGCTTATATTAACTTTGGACCTAGTGTCTGGCATCCAGGCTATGAATTAAGTAACACCTGTGCTTTTATGGCAGCAGAATGGAGATTGGGTACTAGTTCCAGATAAAAACTGTCTTATTTGTTGAAAGAAAAATATTTGCATGCTAATGCATATGCCATAATATATGCCATGTAATGGAGAATAGAAAAATGATAGTGTGCCATATGGTTTCTCTCTAGACTATACTAGTAAAACGCCCCCTTCATTACCATTCTCCTCCTGTCGGGGTAAGACCTGTGACTGTGAGAGATCATGTCGTCACCAGAATTCGGGTCCAAAGTCAAGTTAGGATCATAAAAACACAGAAATATACACCCGGATACGGACGTGACGTTTTAATGGCTGTGTATGACCGCTGTTTGTGTGTTATGTCAATAAAATCGCCGCACCCTGGTACGGAATTAGGGTGGGAAAGGCGCAAATATTTGAATTCGTATCACCTTTTAACTAATCGAAAGTCTATGCACGTGTGGGTTGTAACACTAACAACAACTTACTAACGTTATATGTGCATGGAACACTAACTTTGTAACATTATAACATAATATATTAGTCTTAAGGCTTAACATGAGTTCCTATTTACTTGTCGAGAATGCATAAATTGTTTTTTGCAAAGCAGCTAAAGCTGAAACATAATTTGCACCCCTCCCACAAATTATTCTGCAAAAAATCGCGCAAGTTTCGCTTATATTCTGTCCGATTTGGACTTGTAAACGCAATCTAACATATTTCCAAATGCTTACAAGAAACTTACGTTGCAGGTGAAGTTATTTATGTCCCTTAGAAGACAACGTGAAGAAAGAAAAACCCTGAAAACGTGGTTGGATTTTGGTCTTCTGCCTCCAAAATCTCTTCTTGCTGACGAAATTTACACCGAGGAAAGGGTAAAGGTCACTTTGCGATACTGACCAATCAGAGTCGACTTTCTTTAAAACTGACCAATCAAGTTGCAGAAATTAGTCACGTGGTATTTGACATTTTCAAAATGGCGCTGCACAGACGACAAAATTGACCTGGATTTTATTTTCGGTCAGATTTGACTTGATTCATGACCAAAAAGGGCTCCATGTTACGCGTTCTGCCTTTATAAGTCGTTTCCAGATAAGTTTAGTCAGAAAACGGCAAGTTTTCTTTACTGACAAGGGTTAAAACGTCGGATACAACGGAGTTATTGTATGCCCCCCTCCCCACAAGTGTTCCATTCACTGCTATACCATGAGAGTGTTTAGGTGCACGTCAGCTCAGCTTTTGGCTCTGTTGAACAGAGAAGTCGCCCACACGCGTGTTCTCAGACGATATCTGCACGATGGCAGACTGAGGGTGTCCAACATGTTCCAGCCCATGTCTACAAGACAGGGTAAAGTCACAGGAAGCAAGGGGAAGGAACTCACTTGCAAGAGCCAAAGGGTGAGTTAAAATGATACAAAATTGATATTTTGATAGCATCAAGTTTGTGTCAAGAAACTTCATGCTACACGTTGAATGTGCAAAAAAATGTAAATGTATACCTCAATACGTTGTAGTAATATTGTCATTAATAGATAAATAGGAAATGCTAAATTCACTCAATAAGGGAAAATAAAAGACTTCTGGTGTGGAAAGAAGTCTGGCGTGGTTCATTATTTTGTGAGGAAGACCATAAAATTTTGTGCTACTGGGAAATGTTACAACTTCCGTAGGATGGGATGTTAAGCTGTGATCATTGCACTTGTCTCTTGGGGAATTTCCCTGGTACAATGAACCTGTGTACAAAAAATTAGCATCTGTTTAATCTCTGTCAATCCAATGGAAGAGTAGCTCAACTGTGCATTGAGTTCATGAAGTTGCACTAAACAGTAAACTTGATTATGAAATTTTGCAGCTGATGCTCCAAACAGGTCTGATTCGCCAGGCTCACCCCGGAACGTTCCACTTGATGGCCCCAGCGCTGAGGGCCGTGGAGAAACTGGTCCTATCAATACCACTTTCACAGTGGTTCAGAATCACTTTCACTCATTCAAAATGACTTTCACTTTTCATTCTGATATTTCAGCTGATGCTCCAGACAGGTCTGATTCGGCAGGCCCACCCCGGAACATTCCACCTGATGGCTCCAGCGCTGCGGGCTGTGGAGAAACTGGTCAGGCTGGTGGACCAGGAGATGGCCTCCATCGGGGGTCAGAAGGTCGAGATGCCCACCTTGACCCCGGGTGACCTGTGGAAGGCCACAGGTAACAGACTGATCCTTAAAGTTCATGGATAACCAGGCTAGCACTCGAGCTCTGTCTGTATGCTTGCTTTTCCTTTCTTGTATTTAATCAAGCAATGTCATAATGAAATATAATTTGATGTTGCCTTCAAGCTTCCAAAGGGGACATCACAAATCAGAATTGATGGGCTACAAATTACATTAAGGCAAGGTGCCTACCCCATAGCCAATAGAGAATCGGTACCCAAACAGCTACTTTAGTATGTTGTTTAAGACAGTACTGCCTGTAACCTTTATCAACTTGGTTATCAACCTGTAACTTTTGTAACAGTCAATATAGATTTACGTTTTTCCATGGCTGTTTTTGTACACATGTAATCTTCAGATAGAAGTACAAAATAAGTGTATTTTATCCCCAGACAGATGGGACACGATGGGTACTGAACTATTCAAGCTGCAGGACAGACACAAGGCTGACTACTGCTTAGGACCGGTGAGATCTATGCATTTGTTATTAGTCTTTATTCTGTCACAGCATGTATGGCAAGCCTTTGATGCAGTACTCAGATGATTTCACAGGGGGCATCCTTGCATGGGAGAACAGTCTTGACAGTCTACATAGCAGCAAGAACTTGCTACAGCCATATGAAATCCAGCACAATATGTGCTGCTTGAAAATGGGAGATATTAACTGTTTAGGAGGTAAATTTGTGTTGGTCTTGCAAAGATATTTTTGGCTTTCTGGCAGCTTTCCTTGATATTGCATGCAGCAAAACATCCAAGATTTGAAACAGGTTGTGATTTTATGTTTCCACTTAATTCCAGACCCACTAAGTTCAGTGTACAGAAGCACAAATTTTGTTCACTTGTTATACTAACTTATAGCCATTTATGTCTGGCACACTGTCTTTTTACCCCTGTGAAAATGAAGGCAATGTTTTGGATATCTGTGTACGTGTTTCCAGATATGTTTTGTATTTACAGACCCATGAGGAAGCAGTAACAGAGATTGTAGCTGCCCAGTCAAACCTGTCCTACAAACAGCTGCCCATCAAAGTCTACCAGATCACAAGAAAGTTCCGAGACGAGAGGAGACCAAGGTTTGGCCTCCTCAGAGGCAGGGAGTTCCTTATGAAAGGTAAGGACCACTGTAGCCCGTCTAATAGTTCCATACTTCTGATTTTACACTCTACGGACTCACACACCATACTGTACCCATGCATCTCATGGCAAAATCAATCTAACCATTGCACACTGGTTTGATTGAAATTGTTTGAAGCTTTGCAGACATTCAATGGCTGCTAGTTATATTACTGTGAATGACTAATCTAAGTAGGAGCTATGATTGTATTCTTTACAAGGTCTTAATTTGCTACATGCCATAGAATATTGAGTCACTTTATCCTATTGGTTGTAGCATTCCAATCTTCTCTTATTGAATGATTTAATTAGGAGCTTAAGGAAGAATTTAAGTAGGATTTGAGTCGGACTTAAGAAGGAGCTACATTGCATATTATGTATGTCCATATGCATCTATGGATCTTAGGTTTTTGCTGTATATGTGACTGTATAAGATACACATGTATGTGACTTAACTTCCTTCCCTCCAACTCCAGACCTGTACACCTTTGATACAAGTGAGGAAACAGCTTGTGACACATATGAAGGTGTTGGTCAGGCTTACAGCAGGGTCTTCAACAGACTGGGACTGGACTATGTCAGAGGTACATTATCTTTGTGTCTCCTTATTTTCTTATTATCATACCTCTCGTTATTGTTATCAATACAGTCATGTCTTTAGGTGCCAGTGCACAAAACAGCAACCAACAATTACATGTAATACAGACTAGAATGTGGTGAGCAATAGAACAGTAATACTAGTACTATTCACCTGATCCAGGTCAATCGGTACCCTTTCCCAGGGTAAGTCAGTATATGAGAAGTTGCATCCATAAAAATCTATAAAAAATACAATTGCGTAAATCAAAATAGATCCAGCGATGGATGGATTACTTTGAAAGCAATACATGTACAATGTATGTCTCCATAATTACAGATACAGTCTGTAGTAGACGGTAAGATATAAATGACTGTTTAATGGATTGTTAATCCACATGGTGAGTTATCAGTTGTAACAACTGGTAAATTCCGTTCCCCGTGTATCCAGTTGAGGCAGACCCAGGTGACATTGGAGGCAGTCTGTCCCATGAGTACCACCTGCCGGCTGACATAGGGGAGGATCAGCTACTCGTCTGTGCCAAGTATGTTTGTTTGTTTGTTTGTTTGCTTGCTTGTTTGGTTCTTTGTTTATGCAATTAAGTTAAAATTCTATAACACTTTTAACAACATCAAAGTAAGGATTTTGACAAGAAATTTTCTCATCCTTATCTCCCATTTCTCCTCTACAGATGCAGTTTTGGAGCAAACAAAGAGGCCATGGGTATGTCCAGTATATAACTTGCATTGTGTATTCATTCACCTATGATTTTGCAGTCTATCTTTATAGCTCAATTCAGTAGCACCGAAACTTTTATTTTTGACTGTTTTTTCATCTTTTCTGGGCTAATTCAAAGTGTACATACTTGCAAAAGTTTGACAATTTCCAGTAAACAAATACTGAATACAGATAGATAAAGACAAGTACATGCATATGTAGGTTTAGAAAAACCTCTTTGGTCTAGACTAACACGGACATCTCTCCCACCAGCTGAAGACCAGACGTCCTGCCCCTCCTGTTCAGGTCCCCTCTCCCTCACACAGGGCATCGAGGTGGGACACACCTTCTACCTCGGAACTAAGTACTCCTCTGTGTTCAACGCAAGCTTTCTCAACAACAAGGGACAGCCACAGTAAGCCTTGGTGTATTTTACTGCCCAAACAATCTATTTCTTTGGTCCTTGGACATTCTGATGTAATTATGAAATTTAGCAAGACTCATCAAGATGAAAATTGAGGGCTGTAAGGAAAAGTTGAACCTGATTATAGTCACTTTTTCATAACAGCATGTAAGATGCAAGGTACTTGTATATACTTCCCCCCAGACTCTAGTTTATGTTAATTGTTCAAGCACTATATTTTAGCTCTTACTCAAGACAAGATTACACTCTTATCCCTATGCAAAGTAAAATGACAGAGTATGTTCCCATTAGTGTTATGATAAAGGTACTTGATATGGTCATAACTACTAGTGTGAATGATTTAACCAACTCTCAGAAAAGGTGCTTTCTCACAGTACAACTAGCAAAGTACTGGACTGTAAATAGTGTATTTAAGGAATTGTGTCAAGTTTGCTACATACTGTTAACTTTGTAATGTTTTTGTACGTTTGTAATACATGTATGTACATATGAATGTGTAAACCACAGGAAGAATAGCCTCTTATGAGGCTAATTGTGGATCTAAATAAAACTCAAACTCAAACTACATGTATTAATGATGAAAAATGGTAACTGTTTTGTTGTTCATGTCTCTCTAACACAGACTATGTGAGATGGGTTGTTACGGTCTGGGCATGACTCGGATCCTAGCAGCAGCTCTAGAAGTCCTGTCATTGGACGATCAGATCAGGTGGCCTGGGGTCATCGCACCTTATCAAGTCTACATCATCCCTCCTAAGGTACATGTTTGTTTTGTTTTTTCACATAACAGGTAAATTTAGCCTGGGTACCATCTGGATTTTGCTCTGCTACGATTTTTTTGTAGCGTAGTGGAGCAAAATCTGGACAGAACCCAGGCTAAGGTAAAACACCTTTAGGCATAACACACCAGTTTTGAACAGTACAAGCTGTGTAAAACCAGACTGTAAGGTTTGAACCACTTACACTGGGAAGGAACCCTACCCTTTCACTAATGCTGTGGGATCTGTCATGTGCTCGAGGTGTGGCTCTCCTCAAACATGAGAGTTTTTGAGACCTCCACTTTACAAAAAATGGCAGGCTGGCTAGAACACTAGTAGCGTGCATAGTCCAGTGGTTAGTGATCCTGCCTCTGGACCAAGAGGTTGGAGTTCAAATCCCGTCTGTTATCGTTCACCCAACATGCACACTACTGGAAAGGGTCACAGTCCTTAGGACAGAATGTTAAGCTGTGGTGCACTGTTCACTGTACCTGTCGAAAAGAGCTAGGGGAATTTCCCCGATACAATGAACCTGTAAATGCTGCACATAGCATCTGTCTTCTCTGTCACAACCAGAGGAAGAGTAGCTCTTCAGTGAGCTAAAACTGTATTGAGATCACTTTCCTTTCTTTTTGTCTAACCTGCCATTTTGATGTTAAATTTACAGAAAGGCAGTAAGGAGGAGTCTGCTTCACAGCTGGCAGAGGAGCTGTGTGACATCATTCCTCAACAACTACCTCATCTCAGGGGAGAGATCCTATTGGACGACAGGAGTCACATGACCATCGGCAAACGGCTGAAGGATGCCAATGTTCTGGGATACCCGTATGTTATAGTAGTAGGGAAACAGGTGGGTGGATTTCTGACTTAAAGTGTGGATTTCAAGTCACATTTAAGAGATCTTTACATTTTCTACCGACTGGATCCCATGCTGTCACGCCATCAAAATTTGCTTAAATGCAGGAAATACCATTTCAGAGGGTTAAGATTGCCTTCGGCATAACAATTTGCATCTTGAGCACTCAATTGGGGAGAAATTGTTCAATGAAAATCTTAATCAACGCCCTCAATTCAAAATTTTCTCTATATGGCCTGGAAAAAAATTAAACCAGGGAGAGGGCCTACGAAAATTTTTTTGACCTGGGGGGAGGGCCTGGGAAAAAATGTTAACCCTACCTCGTTCAGCCACTGATGAAACATCACTCACATTCACTATCCAAGATTTGATTACTCTGTTGCGGAAACATAGTGGATGTTATTTGAAAACCTGGCACTTGATTATTTTTGTGTACAATTATATTACGAAATGATCCACTAGGACATCTAACCATCTAAACTAGATTGAGATCATTATAAGTCTGACCTGATGTTGTTTTGTTCCCTTCACAGGCCCTGGAGTCTGACCAGAAGTTTGAGTTGATCCAGCAGACAGAACAACAGACACAAACTCACCATGTCAGCAGGACAGAGCTGCTACAGTTACTCTCCAAGTCTGTCACCATATGATGTTTGTTTGTTAGTTTCTTATGTTCATTGTCATCTTTCAGCCATATTTGCTCTCCGATTTTCAATGTCTCTAGTAATATTCTCTTGAAAGGGCTCTAGGGAAAAGAGTCAAACTCACCATGTCAGCAGGACAGAGCTGCTAAACTTACTGTCCAACTATGTCACTATATGATGTTTGTTAAACAGTTTGTTTGTTCTGTTATGTTTGGTTCACATACTGTTGTTCTGGTATAGCTTTTTAGTGGCCTTGCAGAGAAAGAGTCCTTTTTAGGGGCTTGAACAGGGTGCAATAACTTGTCTATATCTGCAATACTGCAGGGTGACAAAATGTTGTTGAAATTGCCAGCAACAACTCATGATCATGTATGAAAAATTATTGAACAAGTATATAGCAGGGATATAACAGGGAATGGTAAAACAGTGCTATAAGGTATAAAGCCATTGTTTTATAGGGAAATTGCAGGGGAAAAGGGGTTGGTGGGTATGCAATGGAATATGAATTTTGCATTTCAACAAAAAGATCACTTTTTATAAGTAAGTATCAACAAAAATAAGAACAACAACAATGTACTTGATCATTGAATACTTATTACTTTGTGTGAATGCAATCCTGCAGTACTCCTTACTCTGCTAGGGGGCGCTGCATGTACATGTACTAGTATGTCATTGGACAACCCTTTAGGCTGGGAGCAGTGAAGCTCCTCGCTGGGAGGGCAATAATTTGCATTTGCTACCAAATGTTGGCTGTCCAGTTCATCGGGTGACCTTTCCAGAAAACTTGACACTACACAGTGTATAGGTTTCAATCAACAGCACAGTAGGAGTGAACTTGAAGCTCCTTAAACAGTAACACAGCCTTCATGCATTTTAATAGGCTTTAGCACTCTGGTATGAGGCTTAGCATAAACCCCTGACCCTGTGGTTTGAGCTTTCAAACCACTGACAGTCTTGGCGACTTTGAATAAGACTAAAAAACAGCATAAAGTGTGAGCCTAACAAGCTACTCCCCTTGATGGAGAGTTTCTTTATAACTGTGAGTTGACATTTGTCGAGTCCTATAACCTGAAACTTGCTGACACAAACCAAGGAGGTTATCTAATTAACCTCCTTGCACAAACTTACTATCCCATGTTTATTTTTTTACAAAATATGTGCCTTTTTAATCTCCAAACACATCTGTAGGTGGCAAAGATGCTGCAACACTGCACAAGGTGCAAGACAATATCCAATAGGCAGCCAATTTTAATTATGCCTGCTGTCAGAAAACCATACACAGAGGAAAGCTAGTGGATACTAGCTGAAACGTCTGACGTTTTCAAAATCATATCCAATTGCTTGAGTAACTGCTTTTTGGCGTATTGTATTACCTGGATGTCTAACCTTCATCGACGCATACACAGAGGAATTAAGCTCTCAATCTTCCCCATCAACCTCTGCTTGGAGAGTAGCCCTTTTGAACTCTTTCTCAGGACTATCATAATAACAAACCCAGAGACTCCTGTATCCCTGGCACACAGATGTCGGGCCCTTTAGTAGAACCGGGTCCTTCTCAGATGGACACTTTCAGTAGCAGGGAAACAAACTCTCCACTGTTCTGCCTCCGAACAGGGCCGGGGTCAGGGGAAGGTCATCTCTCTCAAGGTGGACATAAAACTTGTGTTAAAGTCTTAAATGGGAACATTTTTAGTCTCTACCAGGCTTCTGAAGCGGCTAGAAATAGCAGACCAACTCCCCTGGCATATCTGTCTATTTGGCCAATTCTACTACCGGTATTCCAGCTTCCGAAGCCTGCAAGAGACTAGGAAGTACATGTATGCGGCTCATAACTGGAATGGCGGTCTTGTGATTAAGGTTGTTGACGTACAATCTAAAGGTTCTGAGTTCGAATCCCTTACAAAGGCCCCGATGCCGTGTCCATTTGGAAAGGCTGGCTCTTTACACATATTTCCTCACTCAACTCGGGTGAAAATGAGTAACTAGCTTCAGTTAGGGACGTCTTCTTGGATATCGATGGGACGTAAAGCTGGAGAGGAAATAGGTGTAGACTGTGCCTTTCCCAAGCGCACATCACTTGGGCCTACCAGGGATTCAAACCCAGAACCTTCAGATTCTTGTCAACATCTAGACTCTACCAGGCTGGGGAAATGGATAGAAAGAGTAGAAATCTAACAAATTGGTCCAAATGGACAGATAACACGCCAGGGGAGTTGGTCCACGAAAGAGTACAGTTTGCCACTCCCGAACTGTACTCTTTGTCTAGTCAACAACCGCAAGACCAATTTGCCACTGGACTAGTCCTCCCGCCCCATACGTGTATCTAATTCAGGATGTCTGCCAATGTTGAAAGCTAAACCTCAACAGTCTGTGACCCTAACTGCCCCCATAGCTGGGTAATTTCCCGACACCCCTGTGCGAGGGGAGTTTCCAATTAAAGTTCCTGTAACCTTTCAGGTGAAAAGTCGCAGGTGAAATATTGGGTACACGTTTTGTGAGGGGAGGACGTGAGTTATAACACTCACGTTATTAAACTATGTCAGGATTAACTTACTGTCAGAGTTCGCAACACAACTCAGCTTGTCTCTGAACTTTTTGCCTTGGGCCTTGAATATCACGTTCGTTCATCGGTTAATACCGTATGATTGAAAACCAAGCAGATGTCAGGAGGGAAAGACTGGCCAGTAAAACACGAAGTGACACAATTCTTACACAATTTACTAGTCTGCACCAGACTTATTTCTAGGCTGAATAAATATCAATTGGTAGAAATCGGTCTAAAAAGGGAATGTATACAAGGCAAATTGAACCTTTTATGGCCGGCCAACTCCCCATTTTTCTACTATTCCCATCTTGGCCCCCGCTGGCCAGCTTTTTAAAAAGAATTCCATGTTTTGTTAGAGTAAAATTTGGTATGAGAAAAGCAGGAGTGTTCTCTCCACACCTCCACGGCTCGGCTTGTCTGTAAAAGTTTAACTTTTTGACACCCAGCGGGATAGCATGACTGGAGTATTAGATATACTGCAAGGCACCTCTAAGTTCAAGTATAAGGTGACTTTAGGATCGCTGGGGACACTGCATGGTTCTAATCATATCTGGATTGTGTTGCATGCCTTGTTTTCCTCTTCGTACATTTGTGAACTGCATACACAGACACCATCCACTTATGCAGTTTTGTTCCGCACACTTGAATGAGTTTTTATCGGGCTTCCTTTTTTGTACCGGTATCTTTTTTTTTGCAAACCAAACTTCGGGTGGCAAATGGACACTAGTCTGCCAATGATATCTTTATTATTGTCATCTCAATCAATAGTTTGTGCTTATAAACCTGCATTTTTCCTGCAGTCTCTTAGTGTCACTGACGAAAGGTAGTGAATATTACCTAAAACGTCTGACCGTTTCCAAAATCATATCCAGTTGCTTCAGTAACTGGTTGGTGTATATTATTACCTGGATGTCTAACCTTCATATCGACGGTCCAATGTCGTACTGCCACTATTTGATACTGTCATTTGCCACCCTTGCATCTGCTTGGAGATCAGGTTTAGACAGAATATAGGGTCAGCCTAGCTCGCATGTCTGGGCTCACGATACAGGCTGTTGTTTTGTCAACATCAGCCACAGAAAAGGGTCTTTCCGGTCTGTTTGACCGAGCTGACAGGAATGTCACTCTCGTACCCAGGGTAAATACTCACACCTGTCTCATTGATGGATGGACATTGGATGGTGTTCACGTGATTACAGGCAGGCCAAATTTGGACATGGACTTTAGTCAAACGTGTTCCAATCTTCAAGTGCATCTGGGCTCACTTATATAATAGCTTAATGTTTGAGACAGGTTTCTAGTACCAATAGTAGCCCAAGTTCATCCAAATCCCCAAACTTTTAGAGAACACCTTGAAAAAGTTACTGTTTCAAATGATCAGAATATTTATGTATATTGATATTTTATAAATAAAATTTATAAAACAGGCCATGATTGGGGCCTACTAAGAAAATTATAGATTTGGAAAGACTACATGTACTAGTATTATCTAAATTTCCACCAGGTATGTGCGAACATAGCGCAGAAGTATTCTTGCCCATGTGTGTGTGTTTTATTTGCCGTAAAGCCTCCCGGAATGACCATGTGTTTCACGGTAACACGCAGACTTCAGTCGTATCTTTGATGGGCGAACCTCTGTAAAGTTGGTCTCGGCCACACAAACTGTAAATCTAGGAGAGAACCAAATGTGATTAGCCTCTACCAGGCTTCAGAAGCGGCTGGAAAGAGTAGAAATTGGCAAGATAGACAAATAACATGCCAGGGTATTTGGTCAGCCAAAGGAGCGGCAAACTGTACTTCTTTAGCAGACCAACTCCCTTGGCATATTGTCTGTCTATTTGGCCAATTTCTACTATTTCAAGCCACCTCTGGAGCTTGGAAGAGACTACGTTGTTCTCACTGAAAAACTGTAACAGGATAGTTGACAAAACAAGTTTTCCTTTCTCACCTCGGTACCAGGGAAATTCCTGCCAAGCAGGACGACTTCTTAGCTTGTTATGAAGACACAAGACAAACACAAAGGGCCATGGAAGGCGCCTGTAAATGGGTGCTTAAGAAGTTGTGTTGTTGGGTTTAGGGCACATTTGTCGGACGGGAGTTTAAATGATTTACGACTCTGGGCGCTCTTAGAACACCATTCGTAGAACAGCGTTCTTTTCGTAGAACAGCGTTCTATTCGTAGAATAGCGTTCGTAGAATAGCTTTCTATTCGTAGAATAGCGTTCGTAGAATAGCATTCGTAGAATAGAATTCGAAGAACAGCATGCCTAGAACAGCGTTCGTAGAACAGCGTTCTTAGAACAACGTTCGTAGAACAGTTGTGGTTGTGCCGTATAAAATTCAGCTTGTGTCCTGTGATGGAAAAGGCTTGCCGTCGACCTTTTTTTGACGACTATAGTTTCTGTCAGAGCCTGCTCACTGAAGCCCTTTCGCCTAATGTCTACACCTGTAGCCATAGAAATTTCGGAGATCCAGTATGTCTGTATGCCAAACTTGTGGTTTCGCCCAGCCCCCTAGTACTTTAGAAGGGCAGTATTCTCGGTGGATCACAACACAAAGAATCGACTAGCAGTCAGAAAGCATGATGACAACAGTACGCAGCCAGCGGACAGACGCAGAAATCTGAACCTGACCCGGGACAACCCCGCCGATGAGTCCCGGGTGTACAGAAGCAGACCGCGGCACGTGTCAGGCGGTCAGACCTGCCGTCTGTGGTTTGGATCTCAAACCGCAGGACTGGTGGGGGAGGGAGGGGGCGCGAGGATCAGCGGGTCTGACAAATGGATCGGGATAAACAAAAACAGCAGGTTTGGCACAGATACAGGAACAGGGGAGCTCTGACGGGAGCCTGTCCTTGGTACTGGCCTGATCCTGTCTCTGCACTGGTCTCTAGCCAACATCTATTCTTCGTCTCCCCCTCTTCAGTTAAGATCAGCTGTTGTAGACTAGTTGAGTCCTAGACTGGTTTGGGACTTTCGGTCTACCTTGTTTTCTTCTTTTCCCGTTTTCGTCTATTCCATTATTTCTCCCTTTTCTTCCCATCTCTCTCCCTCTATCTCTCCCACTCTGTCTCTCTCTCTCTCTCTTTCTCTCTCTGTGATCCTCTCTCTCTTTCCAACTGGCTCTTCACATAACATCGACTATTTCTTGTGCATAGCCTTACTCCAGTTTACTGCTGACCTTCTTTTCACGCTACATAAACTTCGCTCTGCGTTCATACCAGATTGTTATGGCTCCCTTGCCTCTAAACCGATCCGGAGATCCAGTACACGTATACAGACCACAGTTTCTCCCTCTAAGTGTGCAGAGGTAACTTGATAAAAGGCTACTGTTGAGGGATACACACAGACCACACCTGGGGATTAAGTGGGGGTATTTTAGCGAGACGCGGTGTAGTAGTGTAGCAGGGGATGAATAGAAAAGGTGAACGTAAATCGTGCTTATATTTGTTGTATAAACAGAACATGACTGGACCTGAGGCCTCTCACATTTGTGGCAGGGCTTTTTTTGCCTTCAGCGAAGTAGAATTTCTGACAGAACTTCACAGACTTTCATGAAACAATGTAAAAGCTATAACGTTCTATGCATATCTAGATGTCATTTCGACGTGAAAAATCAAGTTCGTTTGACCCTAAACAAGGCCTAGAAAAAATGTTGTGTTTCCGATTTCAGTCCTGAAAAAAAAAGAAGTAAAGGGGTCGGTTTAGTCCTGGAAAAAAGGGGTAGATAGGTATGGATTCTTTTGCTAGTGTCGACCAGGAAACCGGAAGGAAACACAACCTTTTCTTTCCTAGGCCTGGGTAGAAAGAAACGTTGTCTTTTCTGTCTACACGGCGGCTAATGCACGCTGTGAACCCCGGTCTCGTAGCTCGGCCCAGTGCGTGCCACTGTCTAGTTTACGTTCGGGGATTTCAGTGTTAGTCCACTGGAGGGGCTTATGTGTCTGTTTCAACAGAACCTGTATCTCCAGCTGGAGCCAGTCCGCGAACAGTATATATAGAATCACTCGGGCCACAAGGCTTCAGTATATGGATGGCGTCTTCTGGGTACAACAAAACTCGAGCAAGCGTGCGAAAAAAGACAGAAAATGTCAATCTCCAAGCAGATCCTAGGGTGGCAAAGTAGTAGTAGTAGCCATCCTTCCATCTCGAGAGAGGGTGGCATAAGACAGTCTAAAATTGGCCAACCAGTATTCATGTCTTTTGCCATCCTAGGATCTGCTTGGAGATTAGGAAAATGCACCTTTAGGCTTTACTATGAAATCTAAGTGGTCAAGAACGTAAGAGTAAGGTATACTGTGCCAAACAATAAATTCTACATTTGTTCTTTTACGTCTTCTTTGACTTAAGAAGGCTTGATGGTGCATGCAAGCAAGTGGTAATTTGAGCCTTGCTTCCCTTCCTCTGTCATCATCTTCTTGTCCATTTGTCCTCTTTCATCCTTCATGTACCCAAAGAAACAAAACAGTATGTTTGCAAACTTCTTTTTTTCTTAAACAGAAAAAAAATTGATGCAGGTTTGGATGTCATCCATATGTTTATGTCAGTGTGGCCTAAAGACTATCGCAGATACACCGCAGCCGAACGCTTCTGTAAATAAACTCCAGTTTGCCTGCCCTCCCGAGACCGCTGCGGTCAATGTCAAATATTTCGTGAAAAGCGATCCTGTACAGTCGGCTTGGTGTGACCAGTACAGGGCTCGAAATACCGGCTACATGTGCACTTTAGTGCACCCAAAATTGGAGCTGTGCACCCAATTTTTTCCGTGGATGCACCAATGCACCCAAATATTTTTGTAGGTATTTTTGTACATATTGTTTCATAGTATATATGTCAGAAATTCATAGTGTAAAATAGTATATTTGTCAGAAAATTATATAATCTTTGTTGTAGTACTTAAGCTTTTAAAGTTAGCTTCCATTTCAGATTCAAGCTCAGAAGAGGAGCAGTAAGAATTAGGTTTCATTCTATATGGTGCACCCAAAAAAAAATTGTGCACCAGATTTTTAAGGTTGGGTGCACCAGTGCACCTATTCCCGAAAATGAATTTCGAGCCCTGCCCGTGCCTCGCCTGTGTGAGTGTAGAGGGACTCTTTTAGTCTTGGCTACTGTGCTGCGGTCGTGCGGGTCAGCTATTGTTTATTGACAGTCTGGAGTCGCACAGAGGGATTGAGAAGGGACAAGGCTAAGGGTGAGTTTGCTGAACGGCTACCGTCTGGGTTTAGCTGAACTGAACTAGCTACCGCGTACGTCTACTTAACGAGTTCAGAATGAGCGGGCTTTGCCTTTTTCTCGCGTTGGCCGCCTTGAGCGTCGCGTCTTCGACGGGATTCACCCTCCTAGCGGCGGACCCCGACACACATGTTCTCGGGAGGTTTAAGCAGGCCGGGCGAGAGTTTGTCGTCGAGTCGACCGCTCTTGAAGACGAGATCGTCTCGGAGATTGGCGTGGTGCAAGATGAGGGCGTCTACACTCTTTCTCGCCTCCACATCCCTGCGAAGTACCTCAACCAGCGGATGGTACCGGGCCTTCGGGATAACGTAGTCGGGGAGGCAAAGGAGCTGCTCCGACGAGCGGGCGAGGTTGGCCTGAAGTTAGGCACCGTGGCCAAGGTGTACGATCGGCTTGTCCATCGGCTGTACAACTCGACCCACGGGAAGGATATGGAGAAGAGCCAGGTCCGGTTCGCGCCCATGTACCACCTCTCGGTCGCGCTGACGGCGCAGAGGCTGGGGAAGCTGGGCGGGCTGAACACCACCGACCCGCTGTGCACCGACAGCCTGTCCTACCTGCACGGCAACGGGCTCTTCTCGTGCGAGGAGGACTTCCACCGAGCCGTGCCCGTCAAGGCGGCGGCGGCCAGCGCGTCCCGGGTCCGCCGCCAGGCGTTCGGAGGGAACCGGGAGTACAGTCGGAACGTGGACGAGCTGTACCTGGACGTGCCGGAGCTGTACGAGGGGCACATCCAGTGGACCTACGGAAACATCCCGGTCGCCTGGTGGAAAACCGCGCAGAGGATCGCCAGGAAGGTCGCCTGCGGGTCGCCGGCATGCAGGTGGGTACAGAACTTTAGAACATTCATTTTAGAACTTTAGAACATCTATTCTAGAAGAACTTTAGAACATTTAGAACACATATTGTAGCAGAACTTTAGAACATTTAGAGCACATATTCTAGCAGAACTTTAGAACATTTAGAGCACATATTCTAGCAGAACTTTAGAACATTTAGAACACATATTCTAGGAGAACTTAAGAACATTTAGAACACATATTCTAGGAGAACGTTAGAAAATTTAGAACATACATTCTAGGAGACCGTTAGAACATTTAGAATTTTATAATAATTTTAGAATAAGCATATTCTAGGAGAACGTTAGAAAATTTAGAACATACATTCTAGGAGACCGTTAGAACATTTAGAATTTTATAATAATTTTAGAATAAGCATGGGCGTCTTTTACTCTATTTAACTTTTCAAGTGAAGAGAAAGCGACGGCTTTTAACGTATTGAATCTTTTATGACGATTTCGCGAAAAAATTACTGACATGCCGATGATTTGTTCCCGCTACTGTTGGACCAGATTGACATTCCAGACTGGAAATTCCGCCTAACGTAAACACAGACGACAAATAACACTCATGGGCGAACAGATGGGGGGGGGCGTGTGTAGGGGGTTAGTGGTTCACTGTCGCACGGGTTGTAGGTATCAAGTGTTGGAATGTAGTCAAATATCAACAATCCAAAAATACAATTTCAGCGTTTAAATACCATCTGCATGTGCAATCCCCATTTTCTCTTGAATTTCAGGTAGAAAGTAGCAAAGTTACTATAAAAATCAGTGTTGAGCCTATCAATAGCATAATAAAGCTTGACAATGTGTATCTTTATTAGGACAGAAATTAGTAACAGAAAGAAAGTTATCTGAGCCTCCTGCAATCTTAATGCAAAGCTACAAAATCAAATGACAACCAGAAACCATGAGAATCGTTAACAAGACAACAAAAGAACAACCACAAGACTTGAGAATCGAAGACAAGACGGCAAAATGACAACCATCAGTGTTAAGAATTGCAGACAAGACGACAAAATGACAACCAGAAAACTTGAGAATTGGAGACAAGACGTCTTGAGTTTGACAGAGAGACACATAGAACACTTGCAGGTGTCACACCTGATCCGTGAAGTGAAAGTTGCTCACGGATAACTCAAGACGTCTGGGGACCGAGACCTCTCGTCTTTATCCGTGTACGTTTTAAGTAGCGCAATAACTGAGACGTCTGGAGTGGTTAGGGGGAACTCTCAGCAGGAGGGTGTCTGGGAGTCGGGCACACATTCTTGTTGGGCGTAGAGCGAATTCCAACATGTAGACGTACTTTGCCTGGGCCAGTTCATCATCACATGAAGCCCATAACTCTCTCTCTCTCTCTCTCTCTTTGTCTCTCGCTCTCTCTGTCTGTCTCTTTCTCTCTACGTCGATGAAGGCTATAGCTAGGCAACTAGGCAATGAGACACACAGGGAAACTTGGGATACACAGTCACTGACAAAAAGAAGCGGATGCTAGTTGAAACGTACTCTGTCAGTTTTTAAAATCTATCCAGTGAAAATCCTTATGCCCCTGTCCCTAACTCTCTCTGTCTCTCTCTGTTTCTCTCTCTCTGTCTCTGATTGTCTCTCTGTCTGTCTCTCTGTCTCTTTCTCTCTGTCTCTCTCGCTCGCTCTCTCTCTTTGTGACTGAGTGACACTAATTCTCTCATCAGTCAAAGCTTAACATGTAGTTGGGTCGCCTGGTTCAACAAACTAGTCGGATTCACAGGCATATCTTAAATATTTTGACATTGGCTGTTGGGTTAAAAAAAGACGTTTACTTGCCAACGATTCGGTAGCGCTCAGGATGCCAACCTGACGCAGGTTGTACTTCGCATTGCCGCTAGATGTCGCTGTACAGAAAGATGCTGTCTAAAATGTGTTCCGCACATTGCAAGAGCGTTGAAATCTTTGATTTGAGATCCTTTCGAAAGTACAGGTTCTCTGCATAGCAAAGATATCTCAAATCTAATTAAACATCCTGTTCACTGTTAATTCACGTTTCTTTCATCATTAAGACCACAGTTACAAATTTGTTGAGGCACAGGAGCTGTACCTAAATCTGTACCTGTACCCCATGTTACGTCTAGGTATCAATGTCTACCAACTATGACAATGGGAGGTTATTTTTGGAAAATAGCTAGGCCAAAATTATCGTGATCCATTCAAATCTGTGTGGTCTGAGACAACTACAACAATGATACGGGTCAGGGGAAAGGCATGTCAAAAACGCTACGGAGAAACAGACCGCGACACAACGTACACAAACTTGTGTTTGTTTTCACAGATGAGATCAAGAGATTTGATGTCCTCAAACGAACCGGTAAAACTGCTTCTACTGTTTCCATCCGTTGGCATGACGACGTATATTCTTTAGAACATTTAGAACTTTAGAACATTTAGAGCAATGATGTTCTATCAGAACTTTAGAACATTTGATTTTATAACATA